>NC_061862.1:19955769-20255769 GCF_907164915.1 Impatiens glandulifera | reverse complement strand
AAGATCCTCTCTAAACTGACTAACTAATCAACTAATCTGATTGATTTTCTTCAAGACTTTAAGTAAGTATCTTGGAAAGGCTAGGGTTCTTTAGTACTATTATTCAAAACAAGGTTTCAGATTGAGAACCTTGAAAATGTTTACTTATTCATAGAGAATGAGGTGAGGATGATCACACTTTAGAGGAAGTCTCTTCTAATTTCTCTCCTTTAATTTGGTTCAAGATCCATGGACTCGATCCTTGTAGGAAGATTTTATGGAGAGAAAGTTTCACTAAAGACTCGTGTTTTGGACCTTTGATGAGGATAAGCTATATCACAATATACTCTCTAATGAAATTAAATGATACTTTGTATTTATGTTTAATTTGCTTCCACATGGAGCAGTACCGGAGACTTGAGCAGATTTGATTTCAACAAAAATCTGTGTAGCTTCATTTTGGTAAATGAAGTTCTTATAAAAGTCTCCTTATTTAGTGCCATGACATGTACATATGTTGCATCAACATATTCTAATTCATACTTTGGTTTAAAGTATGACAATGTCTTGTTTTTTCAAGTTCCATTAAATATGATTATTTTTTAAGAAAATTCAAAATCTGTAAACTTTTTCTATTATCAATGTCTTCACAAAAATATCACAATAACTAGATCACTTTGAGTTTTAAGTGACTGTTAGACAAGTAGTACATTCATTAATCAATTGTACCTCTTTATACTTTTCAAATATCTCAAACTTTTCACTAAAAAATAATTGAATTCATTGTTTCTCTATCTTCAATTTTTTACAATTCATATGAAATTGAAGATGTCATTCATATACCTTTTTTGAGATATGATAATATATACTTAAATTTGTTTCACTTCTGAGCCTAAATATTATGACTTAAGTCTCATTTCGGTCATTTCAAACATATATATTCCCTTCTAATATGTCAAAGAAGTGTTTGATTTTACTTATGAAAATAAGAACTTTGACATAAAGACAAATAATTAAAATATCATACTTATCAAGTGACTTTACATAAGAGTATACCCACTTAGGCCAAAAAAAAAATAAATTGGTACTTACTTCTACCCATATAAGGTATTCTTCAATCTTAGAACTCTATTTTCAATCTTAGAACTCTATTTTTGTGCACTTTTGCTAATAAGTCTAAAGGTTGTTCAATATAAACATCTAAAATATCTCTATGAAAGACTACCTACTTCACATCATCAAGCTTATAAATTTCTCATTTCCTTCGAGTCACAATGAGATTAATAATCAAATAGACTCCATGTGAGCCAATGCATAGACTTTATCAAAGTCTACTCAATATTCTTGATTGTAACTTTTTACAACAAGCCATATTTTTATTAGTTTTTGTATTGTACACTTTAACTCTAATTGTTTTATACTAATTTAGAATTAGAATAAGTTCTTAATATATTTCTTAAATTTCAAGTACATTCATCTCATTTTTCTCGGTTGCCTCTATTTTTTTTTTGTCTTAAGACATCATCAAAAGTTATGACTTGCATTATACAAGAAATGTACAATTCAATAGTATCAAAATAACTTCTTGTAAACTCTACGTAGAGATGATTGATGTAAAGACGATGTAGTTAATATCATAAACTCTTCATTTTCTTTATTAAAATAAGGAATTAAAAACTCATAATCTCTTTCTTGTTTTGTATCCGAATTCATTGCACTTGACCTACATAATTAATTGGGTTGTTGGTTAATTAAAATTAGTAGGAAATAATTAATATCATGCAAGACCCATGCCATGTCTTTAGGGTCAAGTCATCATTAATATTGACGAGTATGATGAATTCATTAATATTAGTTTGCACTAATTCAAGGGGATGGTTACTCTTTATGTAGCTTATGTTTGGAGAACTTCGTTTTATATGTTTTCTTAGAAGTCATATTTCACATGATTGATTGAGATATTGGATTAATTGGGACATCTCTTTCACCATCACTTTCTTATTCACAAATTTGAGAGCATCAAAGATCAAAAGGTCATCTGATTATGCGCCAAAACCATGTTTAAAGATAATATGTTTTTAACATAATTATTTATTCTTTTTGTCCAGTGTTGTGTCTCGTTTTCCTTGCCCATGTTTTCTGTTTTTTTTTCATTCATCGTGTTTGAAGTGAGTTTAGCTTCATAGAGCTCTAATAGTTTGCCATTTGCAACTTATGCAAAATTTGAAGGAATTAATGCGGAAATGGCGCCCATGAAACTTTCAAAATACTTTACAAGATGCAGAAATGTGTGATAATTGGTATGATTTTGAAGGATGACACATGGTAAACTAGAGGAGAAGAAACAATATCAACGTCGACAACGATATCATGGAGGTAATTTTTTTATTTAGGAAGAAGAGACTACAAATTTCAAAATTTACCTACTTTCAAATAATATAACATAACTACTTTACTTTTATTAAATTTTAATTATAAAAATAAAAGATTTAAATAATTTATTTAACAAATTTTCAAATAACTTATATTTTTTTATTCTAACAATTGTTTTAGTTTGGGGTGTTTTAGAATTTGTATGGGATTTTGTCCAAAAAGAATTTTGTTTGATATAAAAATTAGGTTATTTGTGTTAAGATAAATTACTAAGCTCATAATGCTTTCTATGCTAGTTATTAGTTTCTATTTTAGTTATTAGTTTCTATTTTATTTGAAATTTGGGGGTTTATTCCCATGAAAAAAGTTAGTTAGTTGATGCTGAACTGTTATTGGCTTGCCATTCCAATTATAATGATAAATAATGCTCTAAGTATTTACTTATATCTAATCTTCTGAAACTATTTATTACCTTGTACCATATCAACAAATGATAAGCAATGCGTAATTAAGTCTTTAGTATATTCAAACTTATGAAGAAGGAACTTTAATTCTCCTTAAATTGTGAAATTCTCCTTAAATTGTGAAATGATAAAATATTAGACTGAAAAGACAATTCAATATATATATGGTTCATAATTATTAAATCCTTAAAAAAGTTATACATTATTCCATGAACGGTAAGGTAACCCATATTTTTGGACACAAAAAAGTTAATGTTTAAATAACTAATATTGACTTTTATGCAGTATTACGTCAAGTTTGTTTCAAATTTTCGTTTTAGATCCAAAAAGAAAGTGGAGAATTACTTGAGATAAATATGCTAAAACGACTGGTTTCGGACACTATAAAAAAATGTAAGTTTAAACAAATAATATTCTCAATTTTTCTTTCTTCATTTTTTTTAATTTATTGTTTATACAAAGTACAACCATATGAATAGTAACAAAAGTTAAAAGGGGAAGAAATTGACATCAAATGCAAAAAGACCAGCTGAATTGAGTTTTGATCAAATAATTGTTCCAATTAGGTTAGATGGTCACTAAATGATGTATTCAGTTACGTATGGTGTGCATTTATTGGTTATGAAATTGTACAAGAATCAACAATTAATGTTTGGAATGCTTATAAGTTTGTCAAACAATGATTATTGATTTTGGTATAGTTTCATTGTCACTAAATGCACACCATTTGTCACTAGATATACACCATCTAACCTGATCAGGAACATTCATTTGATCAAAGCTCCATTCATCAGATCTTTTTGTATTCGATGTTGATTTCTTCCCCTTTTGGCTTTTATTGCTGCTCATAGTGATCGGCTTTGTGTAAACTATAAGTTAAGAAAAATCAAAACAAATAATTGAGATATTTATATTTTGTTTTAGCTTACATTTTAGCTAGTTGTTTTAGTATTCTTGTCTCAAGGTAACGATTCATTTCCTTTTTGGACCTGAAACGATAGTTTGAAGCAATGTCGATGTATACGGAAAACCACATATTAATTATTTATGCAACGACTTGTTTGTTTTCAAAAATCTGGTTTAGTTTACAAAATTATAGACTGATGTTTATGAATAAGATAATGCGACAATTTGTTTAAGAATTTGAATCTCGAATCCCCTTTGGTTTAGTTTGAATTCACATCTATTTGTTAGTTGTAAATGAATAGTTGGTAGCAAATGAATAATAAGCAATTCAAACTTTGGTACTAATTATAGTACAATGCATCTAAATATGCACATCATTTGACATTGAATGCATCAATTAGGGGCCACGAGTTTTTGTTTTTGAATAAAGTTAAAATTTAAACAATATTTTTTTCATACAAAATTATTTTATAATTAAAATTTTAAATTATTGTTATCAATGACTAAATAAGAGCAATTTTAAATTCACGATTTGACAAATGAGTTCAACTATTATGAACTCATTCTAAATTTCAATTATATAAATAAATAATAATATTATTATTTTACATAAAAATATAAATTTAATAAAATATACATATAAACATTATTATTAAAATAAAAGATAAATACAATTTACAGAAAAATAACAAATGATGATTAAGGATTAAAGTTACACTAATACTCGTTTTGGTTAAATTCAACCATTACACTAGTATTTTTATATATAAATATATAATTTAATAAAATTTAAAAGTTCACTTAAACGTATGTAATGGTACAAAAATTGACTTATTTAGTCTTTTTAATAAATCATAGTTACTTTTTATTTTTTTATTTATATATTTATTAATTAAATATTAATATATTTTTTATTTTTTTTTCATTAGTAAATACATTCTCTATTTTTATTTTTTCATAATTTTTTTTATTATTTTTATATGAGTATTTATTATTAATTATTTTATTTTTATTATATATATATTTATTATTAATTATTTTAACTTTATATTTCTTCTTTTTTTTATATTTTTTTTATATTAACATTGATTATTAATTATTTTAAAATTATTTAGTCCCAATAGTTGAATATAATAATTACTTATCCTTTTAACAATAAAAATTCTTCAACATAAAAATAAATAAATTAATAATCAAGAATTTGATAATAACAACAACTAATTTATCAAACAATAAAAAAGTAATAATCAAATATTAGACAAAACAATGTTTCTTACTACTACTATAAGTCATGAATACAAAATTATTAATTTCATTTTTGTTTATAATAAATTAAATAAGAAAGAAATCTTAAAAAATATTATAATAAGACATAAAATTCATAAATAAGTTGTTATATTTCTTTCAAAAATAAAAATTTAAGAATTATAAGAAATAAAAACTGATAAAAAATTAAATAAAAAAGAAAAACTAATATAAAAATAATAAAAGTTGAAAAATTAAATAAATTTAACTGGTTTAATTAATAAAAAAGAATGAGAGAAAAAATATATTAATATTTAATTAATAAATACACAAATTAGAAAAATAAAAATTAACTATGGTTTACTAAAAGATGTTAAATGAACCAATTTTTGATAGTACGTATGTTTAAAGGATTTTTATTAGTATATACATCTAAGTGAGCTAGTTGTACAAACACATACGTTTAATTAACTTTTTTTCCTTAAAATAACTTATGTTGTTCCAATTTTTTTTGTCATTTCTTTCTCATCCAAATCGAGCATCCTAGAGTCCAATATTTAGTCTAGATTTTGAATAAAAGTTGCAACCAATATTTCAAGGATCACAATTATTCAAGAAATGAAACAATTCATTAAGTATTTAGTAAGTTATATATTTATGAATGTGTTTTGGATCATCCGAATTTTATAATATGACTTTTGGGCTCATATTTTATTAAAGTTTATATATTGAACCTCAAGTTAGAACCTCATCTCCTCTACACGCATCAACTTGTTCCCACATCTTGAGATGATAACTCATGCTCGACCAGGTTCTCAGGCTCTCATATCCCACGCTATTACTACTTCCGCATCAAAATAAACATGTTTTACCATTTCTGGTGAATTCACCAAAATTAAGTTAGATACATCTTTATTCTTATTTCACTTTGATGACATTACTTCTTATATGACTTTTAATGTACTCATATAAATAAAGATATTATAAGTTGTAGCGAATTAATCAAGTTGGTCACAAAAAAGGAGGTCAAAGAGGCCTGTTCAGCATCAACGGTAATAAGTGCCCGGGTCCGGACGTCTTCAATGCCCATTTCTTCAAAAAAAATTGATTGGTCGTGGGTCATGATGTTACTGATGGGTTCTCGAATTCTTCAAGAATAGGAAAATGCTCAAGCAATGGAACTCGACACTCATTTTTGTTCCCCCAAATTTTATTATTTGAGTTTATAAAAATATTTGTCTAAAATGGCTAATAGCACTGGAATTAGAAATTATTTTAAGGAACAATGTCGTATCAATTGGATCCTAAAATAATTCATTGAGGGAATATTTTAAAAATCAAAATGTTACAAACAAATAATTAAGGTGAATAATAGATTAAAGAAATTATTATCATTATTTATTAGGTATTTTGGGGAAGATAAAAATTAATTGATCAAAATATATTTAAATAATAATTAAAGTTTGTAAAAAATTAATCTTTTATTATCTATATTATTTTGTAAATATATTGGATGTTAAAGTATAAAATAAAATATAAAATAATAAATGGTAAGTTGATTAATAATCAATATTATTAATGTTATTTTATTTAGAGATATTGAAAATATATAAATATATATATGATTGATATTATTTTTATTTTGCAGGCCCATTGATTTATAACGGAATAAATAAATAAAAAGACCAAATTCAAAAATATGAGAGGCCCATCAACAATGAAGTTCAAACCTAAATAAATCAATGTGACATTTTGGAATAGCTGGAAGACGAAGGGGTATTTTCTATTTCTTGTTCCCGATTCTCACTCTTTTCTCCTTCTTTCAACAATTTCCGGCGACAAAAGAGACAGACAACGCAGTGAAATCCGAGAAGACCGAGTAAAAGATACCATGATCTCCGGCTTGATCTGGTCTCTTAATGCCCGCCGAGAAGATCGCATCGTCCGTCCCTGTTCGTCGACTGAATCTAGTCTCCCTATGACCACCGAGAAGACCGCGTCGAAGACGGATCCAAGATGCTTATAAGAAGGAGATGGAGCAAACAAAAAAAAGAGGAAGAGAAAGTAGAGGCACATCATCCTGGTAATCAAAAGGTTATTTTTTTCCTGAAAATCCTCTTTCCCTTTTTTTGAGTGATAGTGAGATTTGTCTGAGTGTTTGGTAGCTGGTTATATATTGATTCTCCTGTAACAATTAAAAATCTGCATTTTCTGTAAGTGTTATTCTTCTTTGTAATACGACATTAATCTGATATTTGAAGTTTATTTTCTGTCTAAGTGTTATTCGATTCATATTGTTCTTCATTTTGTTCGAAGCTGCTTTCCTCTTGTAAATTATCTTGAATGGATTGTTTGAGATGGGCTAACTAATCCTTGCTAGCTAGATATGTGAATATTGTTGTACTGTTTGGTCATTATTTTTTTTTCATATTTAATTTTTTATTTTGTTTTAGGGCTCTAAAAATCCTAAAACTAAATTTATGTATATAATGTAAATTACTTGATTATAATTTAATAATTTAATACATACCTATTAATATTTTAATTGTGTTTAGCATGATGTCTAGGTTTATGATTTAAGTATTATTTTATAAACTCTATTATATTTATATAATCTTTATGCTTCATTCATTTTGTAATTAATGTTTTGAATGAATTGAAATGATTAATATGATTATTAATGTAATATTTTATATTTTTTATTCAAACATTAATGAGATATATCATCAGCATTAAGATTTAGTACGGTAAGATATAAAATGTCTAAAATGTAAAGTATAATAATATTTTTTTAAAAGGCCAAAATTGTTGAAGTAGAGACTGTTTTTTAATGGGCATGTGAGATATAGCACCAAAAGTCCTTTTTCACGTGTAAACAAGCACCGAACCCTTAAAGAATTTCTTTTCAAATGCATTATTGTTTTATATGCCAAATAATTTATTTTTCCTAATTTTATAAAAATTTAGGTGGCGACTCTTTATTCACAAACTGGTTTTTAAACAATTCTCCAATTTGATTTAATTTGATTTCAAAATTTTTAAAGAGATTTTTATATTTTATATTTATTTCTTAAAATTCGAGAAAATCGTTTTTTTGGGGAGGACGTTTTTAAACACATACAGTCTTCAATGCCCATTTCTTCAAAAAAAAAAAAAAACTAGTCGGTCGTGGGTCATGATGTTACTGCTAGGGTTCACGAATTCTTCAAGATTAGGAAAATGCTAAGCAATGTAACTCGACAGTCTTGACCCTGATCCCCAAAACTTTGGTACCCCATAAGGTCCAGGATTTTAGACATATTTCTTGTTGCAACGTAGTTTATAAAATCATTTTCAAAATTATCTCAAAACGTTTTATGCATGTCATAGGTAAAAAAGTCAGTTTAAATCAGTATGCATTAATCCCGGGTCAAACCATTTTTCACAATATTTTACTCATGCAAAGCCTTCTTAAGGGTTATGAGAAAAAGAAGATATTCCCGAGAGTGTTTTCAAAATACACATAAAAAAGGCCTTCGATTCAGTCAGATGGGAAGCTATTTGAGATTTCATGATTGTTTCTAGATTTCCTATGATTTTTATAGAATGAATTATGCAATGTATTTCTTCCTCCTGTTTTGTTGTTAATGTTAACAGAGTTCACGGAGGCTTCTTCAAAGCTGAAAACGGAGTGAGACAGGGGATCCCTTTTCTTCATAGTCATCATAGCGATCTTTGAGAGCGTCTTTACGATGTTCTGAAAGAGTCGACCATTCAGATTCCATCAGTTCTGTGAGGAGGAGAAGATAACACATTTATGCCTCGCAGACGGCCTGTTCATTCTCGCGCGTGCATACGTCGATACCATTAAAATTGTAAGGGTTGTACTAACATTTTTTTAAGTTACGGGTTTAATGATCAATGAGAACAAAAGTCTTGCGTTTTATATAGGAGTAAAGGAAAAGACAAAGGCATAAATATTCGACATTATGGACATTTTAGAGGGATCATTCCCAGTCAGATCCTTGGCATACTACTCACGGAAAAATAGGTCGAGATTTCACATTGTAAGTCGCTGATCGAGAAGATCAAAAACACCACTTCTGGCTGTACTGCAAAAAAACTTATCTACGGATCTCGACACACTTATGAAGAATTTTATTTGAGGAAGCAGTGGGAGATGAGGAAAAAAGATTAAATGGACGGCTCTTTATAAACCAAACATTTATGGGCCATCAAACGCAATTAGAAGTCGTCGTGGATCAAGTAGGTGCACACAATATTTATGAAGCAGGAATCGAAGATCTGAACCAGCAAAATCAATGAAGGTATGAGGTGGTTGTTAAAAAAATACTTAAACTCAAAAGCAATGTTCTAGGTTTGTACAATATTTGATTAGGCAACGAGAGATGCACATTGTTCTGGCACGATCCCTGGTTCGAGAACTAATCATTCATTCACAAAGAAGAGTTCAGAAACACTTGAATTAGAAGGGACTGTTCAACAGCTAAAGTTAGAGACATCAAAGAAGGGTTTTGGAACTCGCTCTTAAGGAAAATTTCGGAAGGGCAGATAATCCTTGACCACATTAATAGTACACACTTCAATGAAAGACCATCCTGGATATGAGTTGTCTTCTGTGCAATAAGAATGAAGAAACGATCGATCACCTATTTGGTAGCTGCCAAATCACTTCAGAAATTTGGAACAAATTCGCCAGAAGCTTGGAGTTGACCAGCTTCCCGAAGAACTGGAAGAAGATCAAAGTAGTAGCAATTCTCAAAGCCAAAAGCAGTAAATATAATTCAAACCTATACAAGTGTGGATTTGGAGCAGCGGTCTACAACATTTGGCTGTAAAGAAACGCCAGAGTCTACGAAAAGGCCCACAGAAAATACTCTATTCATTTATATTTTTATTTCACATTATTCTTATTTATTTATTTTTTTTTATCAAATTATACGGTTCTATCATTTTTCTAATATATAAATTTATATTTATAATATACAATCAAAAAGGAATATTAATATATAAATTAAATAATATATATTTATTTTTAAATAATAAATATATATTTAAATATATTAATATTGTATATTAACTATATATATATATATATATATATATATATATATATATATATATATATATATATATATATATATATATATATATATATATATATATATATATATATATATATATATATCATTTTTATAATTTAAAAGTTTATATATAACGGTTAAAATTAATATTTTTTATTAAAATATTAAATAATTTAATTATAAACTAATTTATTAAAAACTAGTACTTTTAATGTTTAGTTTTTTTATTACTCTTTTAATAATTTATTTCATGATTGTATTGTTTTAACATATAAATTTAAAGTGAGTTAAAATCGGTAAGTTCAACTAGACAGGTTTGTTTTATTTTATATTTTTAATATATAAAATTTAATAACGTTAAAACAGTTACAATATTAAGTTAACTTATCTATAGTGCATTTTACTTTTTACCTTTAAATTTAAATATCTAAATTTATAGACCAATTATAACAGTTATTTCATTAGTTTGTTTTCTATTTTTTATTTTTAATATATAAAATTTAAGCTGAGTTCTCCTACAATTTTAACATAGATTAATTGTCTTTTTAATTTAATTTTTTTTATTATTTATAAATTATTTTAATTTTTAAAATATAATTAATATATAAATTAAATAATATATAATTTAAAATTAATAAATTAATATTTAAATATATTAATATATATATAATAACAATATATAAAACATTTTTATAATTTAAAATTTTATATACAATTTTTTAAAATTTAATTATATATATAATTAAAATATTAAAACATTTTAATAATAATAATCTGAAGATTAAATAAACTTAAAATGAATATATTTTAATTAAAATATTATATAATTTGATAATAAACAAATTCAAGAGAAAAATAATATTTATTTAGTTGTTTATTATTACTCTTTTAATAATTGAGTTCATCTACGTGTATTTTATTTTATTTTGTAATTTTATTTTTAACATGTAAATTATAGGACATATAAAAAATATTTATTTAGACACTTGTATTTTAATTTTTTTAATATATAAATTGAAATAGAATTAAAACAGTTATTTAAAATAAACACGTATATTTTATTTTTTATTTTTATTTTTTAATATATATATTTTTAAACCGTTACAACAGTTAAAAGGTGAAATTCGTCTCTAAAATGTTGAATAAATAGATTAACTGGTTCTAATAATTAAATTTTTATTATTATAATTTACTCTATAAAGATTTTATAATTTTATAAATATAAAGTGAATTTATATTTATAAATTTAAAAATAAATAATTAATTATTTAATTTTTTTAATTATTACATTTTCTTAATATAATTTATTTTAAGACTAATTTTAGGCTTAATTATATATAATAATAAATTCATATTTATAATATATAATATATAATTTAATTATATATATATAATTAAATTATAATAATAATATGAAGAGAGCATAATGTTTAAAATATATATTTTCTAATTAAAATATTAAATAATTTAACCATAACCAAATTCAAGAGAATGAATAACTTATATTGTTTAGTTCTATGTTATTAGTCTTTTAATAATTGTTTCTATTTTATTATAGATCACCTAATTTAAAACCAGAAAAAACTAAAAAATAGAATTTATGTGAAATCAAATATAGGAGAGAGAATGAGAGAAGGAGAGAGTGGAGCCCAAGGGTCTTAGACGGGAAGATAGGTGAAAAGTCACGACCTATTATGCAATGGAGTCGGGTGGATGAACGCTTCTCCGGAGGATCAAATGATGAAGGGGAAGGCTGGTTCCTCGTTGGTAGAGGAGGTCGGGTGGATCGGCTGGTCGATGGTCGCCCGCAAGTGTCGGTGGGAGTCTATTCAATGCTGGATGATGGCAGGCAGGTGGGGGGAGACAACGGGTCTCGCCAGCGATCAGTCTTCAAGAGGATCTCCATGTATCCGCTAAGGTTGAATCGTGATGCCAAGCTCGGGAAATCACGTTTAACAGGCGCTAATGCTGTCGGAAGCAAGTAGCGAGTGGAAATCAGTCTGCATTCAGTTTCTCTGTCCAAGGGTAGCGGCAGAAGTGGTCCGCCGGTAAGTGGTCCGTCGGTCGGATGAGTGACAAATGTAGGTCGTCGATGGGGGATTCACCAATCATAGGAAGTCAGCCAATCAGGAGGCCAGTTCTCATTCTTATGCAGACAAGGTGAAAAACGTAAGACATGCGTGTTGGTCGGATTGGTCTAAGATGGTGATTACATGTACAAAATCTTTCGAGATTGTTACGTTGATGGATAAATTGAATGTGGTGGAAATCTTTGAGATCAAGAATTCTAAGCGGAGGAGGATCGAGGTGGGATTGGGTCACTTAAAGATTTTAAGGCATTATTTGTCATCATCGTCATGGACGAGGAAGTGCCTCGGATCTAGCCCATTAGGCGGAAAATTTTGGTCCGGGTTTAACTCACGAGGAAGGTATATTGCTTTATGGATTGATTGTCGAACGGTGTTTATTATGCCCCATGTTAAGAAATTAATTCCATTGGTTGAAGAAGGAATTCGAAGACTTGAAAATGGTATTAATAATGACAGTATTAGAAACACTACGTTTAATAACTTGGTTAATCAAGAACCTAAAGCTAAGCATGAGCGGGATCACTCAGAAAGGCTAACCATGCAAAATGAAAGATCAAATGGCACTTGAATTTGGTTATTTGGGTTACCCTCGGTCTGTTGGAGCACTGAGTGTCTGAGAAATGCTGGTGAAGTTCTATGTGGTTATAGGGAGATGGATGAAATACTAGACTGAAATGCGAAGTCGGATGGGCAAGGATTTGTGTTAGTCCAACGGAACGGATGTCGAGTTCTATTACCCTTAAACATGGTATGGTGGTGTATAAGGTTGCGGTGTAGCCCGAATGGCCTCTAATTATGTCAACAATGTCGACTTCCAACTTATGCACGGACCATGTAGAGCAAGAAGTTCCTTCCCTGAATCCTCCTTATAGGGACTTTGAAGAGAACAATATATTGGGCTCACCGGTACAACTAATTAGTGTGGATAAGTGTTTGGATGAGGTGACCAATTTTTGTGAGGTTATGTTAGATGGGGTTGATATTAACCAAGAAAATGAATCTATAGAGTCAACATGTATAGTTGATCCTCTCGAGACGACGTTTTTTGTTGAACCGAGTAGCGTAATGGAGAAGGACGAACGTGATTGCGAGAACGAGGTTCGGTCACCGAGTTTGACTATTGAGTTGATACCCGGAACATAACCTCCATCTTATAATTCAGAATCTAAGTTATGTGTGACATCTGAAAAGTCTCCTCTAGTCAATATTCCGATTAATATGCCTCATGTAACTATGTACGAAGCTCCAATGGAATTTCTCACCCATCCTATCTTGGGGTGTGGGGATAATTGTGAGCCAAGTGACGCGGAAAATGGTGAGTTAAGGCCACACATGGAAAATGCGGCTCAAATAAACCCCATCAGATTTGTGTATCCCAGTTATGCGAGTGATTCACCTATTAAGGTGCATGAGTTATCGGAGGAAGAGCCAGTTGAGTCAGATGTTGAATATGACGCTGATGAGGAGTTATGTGAGAATTTTTCCACTCATAACATGACGTTGAACGAAAACAAATCTCCTGATAGAGAGATTCTATCTAAAGTGTCTAAAGTGTGGCCCGATATTCACGAAATTTCCACAATGACACTTATTAAGAAGTGTCAGCTGAAAAAGATTGGTGATTTACCCCCTGGATTCCTGTCTTCAGGAAAATGTATCTTGAAGCCGAATCGGATATACTCCGGGTAAGTCTGTTTTGATGATTGGTAAAATTTTAGCTTGGAATGTTTGTGGGATTAATGACAAAGAGAAGCGTTGAATTCTGAAATCACTTGTGGGTTTTACTAAAAGTGGTATTTATTGTTTTTGTGAGACAAAGATTCGACAGATGAATCAATGGATTGTTAGAGAGCTGTGTAATTGGCGATTGTGTGGATGGGTGACACTTGACTCTATTGGGGCGTCAGGTGGGATTCTAATTGCTTGGAATGATGATGAATTCAAGAAGATGGATGTTGATATTGGAAGATTCTCAATTAGTCCGCAGCTTAGAAATCGAGGAGATAATTTCTGTTGGGTGTTTTCTGCAGTTTACATGCCATTGAGCCAAGATCTAAAAGCGAAGTTTTTTAATGAGTTATCAAAAGTGTCTAGTTTATGGGATTTGCCGATCATATTTGCTGGAGATATGAATCAGGTGAGGGATCCTTCTGAAAGAAAGGGTGCTAAAAGATTGACTAGCCAAATGTCAGAGTTTTCTAGTATGATCGAGGACCTGGAGCTTGTAGATCTGCCCCTTGAAGGAGGTCGATTTATATTCAGAAGAGGCAATGGTAGTGGTGGGTTGTCTTAGTCTCGCATCGACAGGTTTTTGGTTAGTGAATCGATCTTTCGGGGGTGGCTAATATTTTTCAAAAGATTCTTCCGTGGAGTTGTTCGGACCATCGACCTATTCTATTAGAGCGTAGGGTTGTGTAGTTGACTTTCCGCCCTTTCAGGTTCGAGAATAAGTGGTTGAGTAAAGTCGGATTTTTTCCGCTTGTGCAAGAATGGTGGAGGACTCGAGATCCTTTGGGTTCTGCTTCATCGAAACTGTTTATAAATTTGAAGAATTTACGCAAGCAAATAAAAAGTTGGTATGTGGGTGAACGTGCTACTTTTTGTGCAAATGTCGATGAATTATGTAAGAAGATTAATATTATCGATGAAGTGGAAGAGGTTCGTGAGCTTTTGGTTGAAGAGGTTCACTCTCGTATTTTCCTAGTTTCTAATCTTCTGGAATTGTGTAAAGAAGAAGAGATTGGGGCCAGACAACGGAGCAGGGCTACTTGGCTAAGATATGGGGATAAAAACACAAAGTTCTTTCATTGTGTCTCGAAGGCGCAAGCTAGGAATAATGCTATTAATTTTATTTTGGTGGAGGGTGTTGTACATGATGGAGAGCCCGCGATTTCAAATAGCATCGTTGAATTCTATAAAGAATTATTCAAACAATCACATATGGCTAGACCGAAGTTGGATGGAGTGAATTTTAATACTATTAATGCGGAGCAAAAAAGCTTACTGGAAGCTCGTTTCATGGAGGAAGAAGTGGAGGCAGCAGTTATGAGTTGTGGCAGCGATAAGGCACCAGGAAGTGACAATTTTACTTTGGCATTCTTCAAAAAAGCTTGGCATATTCTCAAGATTGATATCATGGAAGCGATCGAGCATTTTTATCAATTTTCTTCATTCGATAAGAGTTGGAACTCATTCCTGATCTGCCTGATTCGCAAAACTCCCTGGACTATCAATGTGAAAAATTTTAGACCTATTAGTCTTGTTTCCTCTTTCTACAAGATTGTGTCTAAGTGTTTGGCTAACAGATTACGCGGGGTTCTTGAGTCAGTGATCTCATCTAATCAGATGACTTTTATTAAAGGTCGCCAAATTTTTTATGCGTTTTTCATTGCAAATAAATGCATTGATTCGGCAAATTTCAAGAGAGATAAGTGTGCTTTCGTGAAACTTGATATTGAAAAAGCATACGATCATGTGAATTAAGAGTTTTTATTTGATATAATGGGTAGAATGGGTATGGGAGAGAAGTGAATCGATTGGATCAAATTATGTGTATCGACAACCAAATTCTCTATAATTGTGAATGGAAGTCCAAAAGGATTTTTTGAAAGCTCAAGGGGGATTATGCAGGATGATCCTTTGTCCCCATTCCTGTTCGTCATTGTTATGGAAGTGTTTTCAAGAATGATAGTTTTCGCTGAGAATGCTAACCTCATTAGAGGTGTGGATTGTGGGGGTAAGGAGGTCTCTGGTTGTTTGGAGCTTGTTCTGGATTACAGGTTAACCTCAGTAAGTAATAGATGTTTTTCTCAAACTCAGTCTTCAACCGTAGAAAATGGCTCTTGCAAGTATCTTGGACATCGAAGTGGGGTCTTTTTCTTCAACTTTCTTGGGATGCCTTTAGGTGCTAAAGCCCGCTCAAAAGCTTCCTGGGATTTGACAATTGCGAAAATGGAAAGAAAGTTACCAATCTGGAAGAGCAAGATGATTTCAAAAGGTGGACGTCTTATTCTCATCAAAAGTGCTTTAGCATCTATGCCCACATACATGATGTCCTTATTCCTTATGCCTAAAAGTGTGGTTGTGAAGATGGAAAGAATTATTTGTAAATTTCTTTGGGGATCCTCTGAGTCATCTCTCTGTCATTTGGTTAGGTGGGATAAAGTGAAGAAGTTTAAAGATCAAAGGGGTTTGGGTATACGGGAGTTGATTTAATTTAACAAAGCTCTTCTATCAAAATAGTGTAGCAGATATTCCTCAGAGCCTACCTCTTTGTGGGCTACTATGATCAAGTGAAAGTATGGGAATGATTGGTCTGGTTGGTTCACCAAACCTATTAACCGTGTAGTGGGATGCAGTATTTGGAGTGGCATCTCGGTGATATGGATGACTTTTCGTGAACAATGCAGATTTTCGGTAGGCGATGGCTCTTCGATTAGTTTTTGGGATGACATTTGGTGTAGTTCTAAAAGCCTCTACTCTTTGTATCTAACTCTTGCCTCAATCGCTATTTGTAGAGATGCTACAGTTAAGGGCATGTTTGATATGAGCTGTAATGGTTTTTCTATGAGAATCAGGTATATGAGAAGACTTAATGATGATGAGTTAGCTTTACATGATAAAGTGTTGAACTTGGTGGGGCTCAAAGAGGTGAATCCGTCTTCGCATGATATTATGCGTTGGAAAGATATTGATACCTTTAAGGTTAGTCATTGCTACTCCTTAATTGTTGAGAATGCACCTTACAATTTTATTTGGGAGAAGTTATGGGAGTCTAAACTCCCATCGAAGATCTCTTTCTTAGGATGGAGTGTCATGCACAGAGGGATTTTAACGAATGATAGATGCATGAAAAAAGGGTGTATTATGGCGAGTCGTTGTCGAATGTGTCATAAAGAGGTGGAGTCAGCGCCTCACTTGCTCTTACGTTGTGACGGAGTGCTGGCGATTTGGAGTCTTTATGGAATATGACTGGTATTTAGTGGGTTATGCCAAAATCTATTGTTAGTTGTTGGGAAGTTTGGATAGAGACGGTGAGTTTGGTTGGGCTGACTCGTTGGACCACTATCCCACTTATCTTTTGGTGGACCATTTGGCTTGAAAGGAATCGGAGAACGTTTAGTAACTATAGCAGACCAATGCGTCTAATTCATAATTCTATTATTATGACAATCGGGGAGGTTTCTTTGGGAAAACTAGTTGATGCGGTCGGGGAACTCATTAATCTTATTGAAGATCTCCGTACTCGTTAAAGTTTGTTCTTTTGTCATACCTTTTGGTCATTTGTGAACATATTTATGTCACGTTGTTTTGTTTTTTTATATTTCTTTCTTCTCTTGTTATGTTTTTGTCGTTGTGCTTAAACGACTCTCATTGCATGGACCTTTTTAAAAAAATAGATCACCTAATATTTATATTTTTATTTTTATTTTTAATATATATAATTTAAAATAGTTAAAATATTGAGTTCACTCCTACATTTTGGTTAGTGGGGTGGAATTCTGTTAATTAAATTTTTATTTTGGTTAAAATTTTATTATTATAAATTTAATATTTAAAGATTTTATAAATTATAAATTATTTTAATTTTATAAATATAAAGTGAATTAATATTAATAAATTTAAAAATTAATGATTAATTATTCAAAATTAATTTTTTAATTATTACTTCTTTTTAATATAATTTATATTTAAATTAATTAAATTAGAATGTTGGTAAATTGAAAATTTTAAAAATACTCTCTTCTATTAAATTTTCATTTCACATTATTCTTATTCATTTTATTATCAAATTATTCGGTCCTATCATTTCTATACTAATTGATAATAAATTTAAATTTATAATATACAATTTAAAAGGCATATTAATATATAAATTAAATAATTTATATAATTTATTTTAAAATAATAAATTTATATTTAAATATATTAATGTATATTAACTATATATATCACTTTTATAATTTAAAAGTTTATATACAATTTTTTTATTTAATTATACATAATTAAAATATTAAAACATTTTAATAATAATAATTTGAAGAGAAAATAACAGTTAAAATTAATATTTTTTAATTAAAATAATAAATAATTTAATAATAAACAAATTTAAGAGAAAAACTAGTAATTTTAATGTTTGTTTTTATTACCTTTTTAATAATTGATTTCATGATTAAATTCAACTATACATGCTTGTTTTATTTTATAATTTTTATTTTTTATTTTTAGTATATAAAATTTAATAACTTTAAAACAGTTACAATATTAAGTTAACTAGGCCACAGTGAATATGTTTAAATTAAAATATTATATAGTTTTATAATAAACAAATTTAAGAGAAAATTAATATTTTTTTAGTTGTTTATTATTACTCTTTTAATAATAATAATTGAGTGTTAAAATTATCCTAAATCCTAATTTAATGAATTTAATGTGTGAGAAATTAAAATTTGAATGTGAGGAAGAAGCGTAACTTAATTTGATGAATCATGAATCTTCTATTAGGAATCATTCTTTAATATTCTCTTTCCTTAGACTTTATTTATGTGGAATGGTTCTTCCTATGAGTATGGGAATAGGTTTCTCTCTCTTGATGGGGACGCAAAGAAGAATTGTCCGTACATCAAATGGGACCATTACCGTTACATATAACTAACAGTTAGTTATTATAGTTAGGTTATTTCTAATTCATCCCCTTCATAAAATTAGAAATGCCACTTAGGTATCCTCACCTTATATTCATGACAAATACACCCATAAGGCATAAACTTAATCACATTAGATCACATTACTTTGGCTTATAATAAATATGACATTTGCACAATTATTTGTTATACTAGTGACCCTAAAAATTTCAACAATCTCCCACTGGATCACGTATGTACAAAAATAAATGTATCAACCATAATGCGCCTAAAGTTTTATGTCATCTCAATCATATGTTATATAAACAATTTTATCAATTAATCCTATTAATATAGGACCAAAGAGTTCGTTGTTGTATTTAAGATAACGCATAAATCAATACAATTAATTGACAAATCATATCCTGAATGTGAGGAATGAAAATTACATGCAAGGTGATCTTTTCATGTCAATTTTCAACTGGTCCTACTTAACTTTAGTGAGATCATACTTTAAACATAATTATACAAAGTGTAATGAACGGAATAATATTTAATTTCTGATTAGAATAAAAAAAAACTTCATAAATATCTATAAAATAACTAAACTGAAAGACAACCAAACTACAAACTCCCACTGAAGTTAGAGATTATCGATCTCTACGACACTCATACGAGAAATATTCTTATGAAAGACACTAGACGATAAACCCATTATCAAGAGGTTCGTAACCATAGAGTTTGTACATAAATATTTTTATAGAAATTTATCCACTTTGTATCATTTCTTTCATAACAATAAACTTGATCATGTCAATATCACTTAATTTGATACTTTGTAACATGTCAAAAATTCCGCTGCAATAGTGGATGACGTCATAAGTGTTTGTTTGACACTTCTTCAAGAAATAACAAAACCAGCTAGCGAAAAATATAACCCGAAGTGGATTTCATATTGTTTTGGCATTCCGTAAGATCGAAGTCAAAATACTCAATGATCTCAAGACTTTCTGACTTTCTATATGTGAGCATTTAATTCTTAGTTCTTTTCAAATATCTCGTAAGTATTGGCTACTTAATGTCAAGCAAAATTTGTGACAAAAAATATGTCACCCATATGTAAAACCATAAATAGAGAGAATTTACTCCCACTGAACTTGTGATACACAATAATCAATTAAATACACATCAAAACTAAAAGAGAGAATTTTTATTTTGTGAAATTTATGTTATTACTAACGAGACGCTTCTTTAAGTCTATAGATAAATTTTTTAATTTGCAAATCATATTAATTTGGTCTCTCGACACAAAGTTTTTTTTTCTCAGTGCACCAAATTATTTTTCAATGTCTCTATTGAAAAATCCCTCAACATCTATTATGGTGAAGCTCCATATCAAAATATGCAACGAGTATTATAAATTGTCCTTAAAGAGTAATTCAATTAAACTGGATTGTCATAAAGACACTTGATTTTGAGGTTGTTGAGTTTGTACTTAATGAATTTGATCAATATTGTCTTGTTACTCTTGATTTTTAAACATTATCATGAATATCAATAAAATCCTTATCAATGTTAAAAAATCACTTGAGATATAAATCAAATCTTCCACAATAAGAATTATTGATCTAAATCATTTTTAAAGACAAAATCATTTCTCCCCTCAAACTCAATATCCTGAAAAAAAATATTGTAGTCTCGTCTAAAAAATAAACTATCTTTAAGTTGACATAATAAAAATTATAGCCCTTAATCACTTAGAATATTCAATAAAATAATTGCTCACATTTATAAAATTAAGTAACAACTAAATTCAAATAATGATATATCCCATCTCAAAATACTTAATGCAACATTAATATCAAGTTTTTGGACAGTAATATTAATTACAAAGTATTTTGGTGTAATGATCAAACATTAACAATTTCAAATAATCAATCTATATTTGGATAGATTAATTATTTACATAAATAAGACTTTATAATTATTACATATTTATCATTACAAGTATTGATGCAATTCTGTCAATTAATGGGCCAAATAATATAATCACATGAATTATACAATACTATCATTCAAAATTGTCTTGAATTAATTTTAACAAACATTGTCACTTTGATGATTATTTGTATCAATCAATACAATCCAAATAATGAACAATAATATAATTATTTTAAATTTAAATGTCATATTATTATATAATTTAAATAAATAATATATAATTTACCAAATAAACAACTAATATCAACAGTCAATTTAAAATAGAGAATTCTTGCTTTAACGAGAAAATCTAATTATCCATAAATCTAATAAACATTGTCAAATAATATCATAAATCTTTATATTCTTTTACTCAGTTATTTCATATTATCGAAAAATCAATATATCCCTTAATTTATCATAAAATTTAAATATTCCTTAATTTATCGTCAATCTTACTTCATAAAATTTAATCTAAATTCAAAATATAAAAATCTTAATTAAAAATATATCTTTCCGATTAAAATCAATTATCAAAACATCATAAATTTCTAAGAAGAGTGATAGAGAGAGAGAATTTGGTGAGGGAATGACTTATCATCACCTTCATATCAATCTTCATTATATCAATCTTCATTATATCAATCTTAATAAAAGATAAATAAATATATATATATATATAATTCAATTTCAAATTTCAAATCTAAAATATATATTCTTAATCAATATATTATCAAAATAAATATATATTCCTAATAATATTGATATGATTTGAAATTATCAATATATATTATTTAAAATTATCATAAATCCATAATATATCTTATGCCGAATGATATATATATTCTCACAACAATAAAATAAATATTAGGACAACTCTTATATCAATTGTTATGAGATTATCTAATTAGATCCTAATTTAATGTGTGAGAAATTAAAATCTGAATGACGCGGAAGCATACCTTAATTCGATGAATCATGAATCTTCTATTACACTTTGCATTGATGAAATCATTCTTTAATATTCTTTAATATTCTCTTTCTTTGGGTAAAATGTCAATTTTATGTATCAAGTTGAGACAAGGTGTCAAATTAATATATTAAGTATCAAAATTCTATTTATACCTATTAACTTGTTAAGATGCGTCAATTTTATTCAAATCAACAGAAATATATAACGGACGTTAAAATTTTACTATATCTATATCCACGTATTCCTTTTTTAATCTTCACCGTTTTACTTATTTTGCTATTCATACAAATCATAACTGACACCAATTAACTCTTTCTTTGTCATCCGCTTTTACCATCGTCTCCCCCATCCAACTTTTACAGTAGTCTCCCAAATCACCCCATCCTTTATCGGCGTTTTACACCGGTCTACTCAGCTTCCACCTCTTGGGATTTACGTAACTTCCAATGACTGATCTGAAACTACTTTTACCCTAAAACAAATTATAATTCAATGATCAGAACATGTCTTTGAATTCATTCATCCTCGACTATCCAATCATACATCTTCCTACCGCATATCGCCTCCCTTTTACCAATACGCCGTCCTCCCAAAATAAATCCAGAGGGAAGACATTCCCTTCGTGACTCTATGAGAAAAGGCAAAAGTTAGGACCCACTCAGTTGCAAACTCGTTCATTAAAAGCTGAGCAATTCGGTAGTCCGACAAATGCCGCTCCAATTCAGTCAAATTTAAGAAAGTTCATTAACCGACAATGTTTTTTCCCAATCGGTTGGGGAGAATTCGAAAATAACGATTTTGGGTTAGGCTGGGGAGGCTTCTGTCACAGCGTAAAGGTTTATAGGTTTTACTGGAAAAGAATTCGGTCACAACGATAATGGTTTAATGTTCGGCTGAAACATAATTGGGAAAACTTCAAGTTGGTGTGAGAGATACAAATTTAGAAATGAAAAAAAAATGACATATGATATGAAGATAGGTTTAAAATAATTTTATATAATAATAAATTAATATAATATAATTTAAAAGACATATGATATGAAGAGAGGTTTAAAATAATTAGTTTATTTAAATTTTAAACGTTTTTATTTTATTTTTAACTTTTATTTTTCATAGGTAAATTTAAATACAGTTATTTGAATTAGACACATGTATTTTAATTTTTTAATATACATAATTTAAGACCGATAAAACAGTTAAAATGTGGAGTGAATTTTAACAATTTTAAAAGAGATTATAGTCTCTATTAATTAAATTTTGGACTAGTTAAATTTATGTTATTATAATTTACTCTTTCTAGATTTTATAATTTATAAATTATTTTAATTTTATAAATATAAATTAAATTTATATTTATAAATTTAAAAATAAAGGATTAATTATTCAAAATTATTTTTGAAATTATTACCTTTTCTTAATATAATTTATTTTTAGACTAATTTAGACTCAATTATATAATAAATTCATTATATATATATAATATAATTTAATTTAGAAGACATATGAAAAGATGTTTAAAATAATTAGTTTATTTTAATTTTAAAGGTTTATATTTTATTTATTTTTAATTTTTATTTTTAATAGGTAAATTTAAAGACAGTTAAAACAGTTATTTGTACTAGACATGTGTATATTATTTTTTATTTTTAATATACATAATTTAAAGAGGGTTAAAACAGTTATTTGTACTAGACTTTATTTTTAATATATATAATTTAAAACCATTAACATAGTTAGAATGATTAATTAATTTCTACCAATTTAAAAGAGATTAACGTCTCTATTAATTAAATTTTAGACTAGTTAAATTTATGATATTAAAATTTACTCTTTTTAGATTTTATATTTTATAAATTATTTTAATTTTATAAATATAAAGTGAATTTATATTTATAAATTTAAAAATAAATGATTAATTATTCAATTTCTTTTTAAATTATTACCTTTTCTTAATATTATTTATTTTTAGACTAATTTAGACTTAATTGTATATAATAATAAATTTAGATTTATAATATATATATATATATATATATAAATATATAATATAATTTAAAAAACATAGGAGGAGAGGTTTAAAATAATTAGTTTATTTAAATTTTAAATGCATCTATTTAAATTTTTTTATCTTTTATTTTTAATTGTTAAATTTAAAAACAGTTAAAACAGTTATTTTATCTAGACACACGTGTATTTTATTTTTTATTTTTAAGATACATAATTTAAATAATTTAAGACCGTTAATATAGTTAAAATGTGGAGTTAATTTCTACAATTTTAATTTTAAGAGAGATTAATGTTTTTATTAATTAAATTTTTAGACTAGTTATATTTATGTTATTATTTAAATTTTAAACGCTTTTATTTTATTTATTTTTAAATTTTGTTTTTAATAGGTAAATTTAAAGACCGTTAAAACAATTATTTGTACTAGACACGTGTATATTATTTTTTATTTTTAATATAATAATTTAAAGAGGGTTAAAACAGTTATTTGTACACGTGTATATTATTTTTTATTTTTAATATATATATAATTTAAAACCGTTAAAATAGTTAGAATGATTTGTTAATTTATACCATTTTAAAAAAGATTAATGTCTCTATTAATTAAATTTTAGGGGGTGCTTGGTTCAAATAAATGAATGAGAATAAGATTTGATAGATGTGTGGAATGGGAATGGGTATGATTAATAGAAGTGTAGTGTTTGGTTAAGAGTTTTAATCATTCCCATTCCCATTGATAACGTTTGGATTCATAGGAGAAAAGTTATAAATATAATTAATTTATTTTATTTTTATTTTATTAAATTAAAAATATAAATTATTTTTATTTTTATAACATAATTGTTTAAAATCTATAAAATATCTAAGTGACATAATTTAATAAAGTATAAACATCTAATATTTTTTCATATTAATTAAATTTTTTTAAAATAAAAATAAAAATACTTATAACAAAAATGTTGAATGTTTTAATTTTTTACTAATTATAAATAAATAATTATCTATTAAATATAAATAATATAAGACAAAAATTTTCAAATATTATATATTTTAAATTAAATATAATATTTTATTTAATAATATATTATAACATGGTATAATATATTATAACATGGTATAATTTTTTATTAAAATATTTTATATTTAATTTTTTAATATAAAATTATTATTTTATTTTTAGTTTTTTATTTTTATTTTTATATTTTAATTAATTTATTTTAATTTTATTATTAATATATAATATTTAAAATTAATTATATAAAATTAATTATATAAAATTAGTTATTATAATTATTACTAAAATTTTATTTTAAATGATTCTTTAATATTATTGAAATAATTGAAATTATTTATTTATAAATAAATAGAAATTTATTATTATGTTAATTATAAAATAACGTATAATAATTATAAAATATATATGATATTATAATTATGAGAGAAAAAATAGGAGAGTGGAGATAATGGGAGAGAAATTGTATCTCCGGAATGGGATTCATTCTCCCAATTTAGAGAGGATGGAATGATTCCCAATTAAGATAAGTGAATTTATATTTATAAATTTAAAAATAAATGATTAATTATTTAAAATTAATTTTTTAATTATTACATTTTCTTAATATAATTTATTTTTAGACTAATTTAGACTTAATTATATATAATAATAAATTCATATTTATAATATATATATAATATATAATTTAAAAGACATTAATAAAGGTTTAAAATAATTAGTTTATTTAAATTTTTAACTTTTATTTTTAATAGGTAAATTTAAAGATAGTTAAAATAGTTATTTGTATTAGACACCGTGTATATTATTTTTTATTTTTAATATACCATATTTAAAACTGTTTTAGCAGTTTAAATAGGGAGTTAGACTAGTTAAATTTATGTTATTATAATTTACTCTTTCTAGATTTTATAATTTATAAATTATTTTAATTTTATAAATATAAAGTGAATTTATATTTATTTAAAATTATTTTTGTAATTATTACCTTTTCTTAATATAATTTATTTTTAAACTAATTTAGACTTAATTATATATAATAATAAATTTATTATATATATATATAATATAATTTAAAAGACATATGAAGATAGATTTAAAATAATTAGTTTATTTAAATTTTAAAGGCTTGTATATTTTTTATTTTTAATAGATAAATTTAAAGACCGTTAAAACAGTTATTTGTACTATACATATATATTATTTTTTATTTTTAATATACATGATTTAAAGGTTTAAAACAGTTGTTTGTATTAGACACGTATATATTATTTTTTATTTTTAATATATAATTTAAACAGTTAGAATGATGAGTTAATTTCTTCAATTTTAAAAGAGATTATTTTTTTATTTTTAATATACATAATTTAAAACGGTTAAAACCTTTAAAACGGAGAGTTAGACTAGTTAAATTTATGTTATTATAATTTACTCTTTCTAAATTTTATAATTTATAAATTATTTTAATTTTATAAATATAAAGCGAATTTATATTTATAGATTTAAAAATAAATGATTAATTATTCAATTTTTTTTAATTATAATATTTTTTTAATATAATTTATTTTTAGACTAATTTAGACTTAATTATATATAATAATAAATTCATAATTATAATATATATATATATATATAATTTATTATTATATATTATATATAATAATAAATTGTATTATAATAATTAGTTTATTTAAATTATAAACGCTTTAATTTTATTTATTTTTAATTTTTGTTTTTAATAATCAAATTTAAAGACTGTTAAAACAGTTATTTGAATTAGACACGTGTGTATTATTTTTTATTTTTTATATACATAATTTAATACCGTTAAAACAGTTAAAATGTGAAGTACAATTTTAAAAGAGATTAAATTATTTGGAGGGGTTAAATTTTTATAATTATAATTTACTCTTTAAAGATTTTATAATCTATAAATTATTTTAGTTTTATAAATTTATAAATATAAAATGAACTTTATTATTTATTAATTTTATGACAAAATTATATATACTTTGGTGGCATAAATTATTATAAAGGAAAAGCTTAAAAACAAAGTAGCCTATATATAATAAGGACCAGACTGCTCTGCTCTGCTCTGGCCTCTAAGCTATCTACTTCATTTCACATATCCCCAATTCTCAATCCAGAATCCCCATGTCGGATCCAACCCTTCCTTCGAACTCTCCGAACCGACCTATGTCCGACAGTCCAGATTCCGACGGCGGCGACCCTATTCAGGAGGACCCTCTTCTCAAATCTGGCAGTTTCATTGAGCCAACTTTCAAAGATGACCACCCAGCGCGAAACGGCGATGTGCATGAAGCTGAACCATCCTCCGCACAATCGAAGCGCCCTTTCAAACCTGTCTCTGCGCCGGAGAGGCCGGATTGGCTGCCGGAAGGATGGGGATTTGATTTCAGAATCCGAAACTCCGGTGTCTCTGCAGGGACGTATGATAGGGTAACTCATTTTCTTGCTCACTTCAGATTCTGATTTCATTGTTGCATGTTGTCTGTTTTTGAGTTTTTGCCAGTGTTGGGTTTTGAGATTGAAAAATATTTAGATTTTAGAGTTATTAGATTTAGATTAACAAGAAAGAACTGAGGAGAGAATCACAATACACTGTTCTTGCTTTCACAATGTATTAGGTTTTCGAGATGATGCTGATCTGTTATTGGCTTGTTATTCCAGTGATAAACAATGCTTAAGGCTCACTTTCCTGGAATATAATCTTTGCAATCAAAGCTCTGCTTATATCTAATCTTCTGAAACTGTTAACTATCAAGTACTAAATCAACAAATTAGTCGCCTTTATTCTGATTTCATTTGCTCTGTCAATTTTATCAAACATTCTTGCATGTTGTCTGTTTTGGAGTTCTTACCAGTGTTAGGTTTTCAGATTGAAAAATATTTAGATTTTAGAATTATTAGATTTGGATTAACAAGAACTGAGGAGAGAATCACACTACACTGTTCTTGCTTTCACAATGTATAATGTTTTCGAGATGATGCTGAACTGTTATTGACTTTTTATTCCAATGATAAGCAATGCTTAAGTCTCACATTCCTGGAATGTAATTTATGCAATGGAAGCTCCACATATATCTAATATTTTGAAACAGTTAACTATCAAGTACTCTGTTTTCAAAAATGTATTGGACCTCACTTCCTTCTTAGAAAAGAATTTCATGCATCTGAAAAAAGAACTTTAATTCTCCACAAATTGGGAAATATATAGTGATTTGATAAAATGTATTGAACAGTGAAATGAAAAGACATTTAAGTATATAGGGTTAATGATTCAAATCCTTAACGAAACTGTTTCATTATGTTAACCATGAAGATAAAAAAGCACTCAATCTATTAATTTTGCAAGTTAAACCAGATTTTTGGAAACAAACAAATGTTGTTGCTTAAATAACTAATAGGTGACTTTTCTGCAGTACTACATCGACCCTGCTTCAAACCGTCGATTAAGGTCGAAAAAAGAAGTGCAGCATTACCTTGAGACGGGTATGCTAAAACGACCGGCGGACACTGCAGAAAATGTAAGCTAAAAAAATATAAATATCTCAGTTTTTTGTTTTAACTTTTCTTAATTTATAGTTTTACATAAAACAGACCCCTTTGAGCAGCAGTACTAAAAGCCAAAAGGGGGAGACATCAGCGTCATCAAATACAGAAAGTTCCGATGGATGGAGCTTTGATCAGGTAAATGTGCCTGATGAGATTAGATGGTCACTAACCGATGCAACCAATGACAAGTGGTGTGCGATTAGTGGCAACGAAATTGTACCGGAATCAACAACCCTTGTTTGGCAAGCTTATTATTTCCTTGCCGCTAACCAATAGAGGTGAGTTAATGGTGAATTCTATGGCTTTACTCCATTGAACCACCATCATATTAGACTTTCTCTCATGCTCTTTTTTAGTTTCATAGCTCTCTTTGTTCAATTAATGAATCTGCAGAAGACTTAGTATGTTTCTCTTCTAAGATAGTTCTGTTTTCTTTTTAAGATTGACAAAGTGAGTGTTTATTTATTATTTGTTTGATTTTGATAGTAATATGTTGTTGCACATGTACTTGCCTTTTGATTTTAACATGGTTATTTCTTCTTATTAGTATGGAATTTGATTGTATTAGCCTTATACCTCTGTGTCTATTAAATGGCCAAATGATACCAGATCTCACTTTGTTTGTGCATCCCACCTAAGTAACAAAAATGAAGGGACTTTGGAACTTTTATTTTGAACTTTTGGAATTAACCTTATTCAGAAATAATTTATCTATAAGAGAAACAATTAATAAACTTTTGAACTTTTATTTTAATAGATTAGCACTACTCTTAACATTCAAAAGTCATATCCCTACATATATTTGTATTGAGAATGTGAGAATCGAAATAAGACATTTGTTCTAAAATATCTTAGGTAAAACTCTTGATATTTGAATAATTAATAAATTTTTGGATATAATCTAAAATATCTTAGGTAAAACTCTTTTTACTTAAATACAGGTAGTTTCTGTTTGATATTTTGATAATCGGAAATGAAAAATAATTGAGTCATTGCTTTAGATGATTAGGTAGGCATCCTTGATGTTTTCCTTCCTTCGCCTGTTCGAGTTGATCAGGATATATATTTGAGAGTCTTAGTTTGTGATTAAAGTAATCGTCCGAACAACCTTGGCTATAGACATAGAGTTAGTTTTGATCTTGACGAAGTCATCCATGGTCTGAGTCCGTTCTTGTCCCAGTCAGTGTGAAACGGCAGTGAAGGATCAAAGATGGCCTTCGACTTCTTTTCCTTCTATCTACAACCAAGACGACAAGGGTTTTAAACAATCGTCCTTGCACTCTTTTCATTTTCTCCATCAATTTCACATTTTTTTATTACCAAAGATTGCAGATTACAGTCACGTGTGATGCAGTTCAAAGAAGAATTAGATCTAAGAGACAATGGTAGTCTATGGCTAGCACTCTCCACAGAATTCAGTACTTCATTCTCTTTCAGTTAAAAACTCAACAATTAGGAGATCACAATTTATCTGAAATGCTCACAACTCTATTTCCTGTTTGGGTCATATCATTGGCATGTATAAACCTGTCTTTAATTTGGTTCAAGACGGTTTGTGTCAGTCTAGCGTTGTCTTTACGCAGTTTGTTGGCCTTCTTATTACCGTTAGGGTTAGACCCCGTAGACGCCACATTATCGTTTACAAGTGCAGGGGCATTGTAGCTAGTTTGTGCATCCACCTTTGTCCTAGTGTTCACTTTGTTTAAAGAAGGTTTCTTACTTGGTTGTTTCAACTGTGGTGTTTTTGTTTGCACTGGGGTATCCACATCCTTACTTGTACCCGGGGCTGCTTTCTAACAGCTCTGTACTTTAAAATTTGATCAGTGTCCTTTGGTGTTTTAGTTTTTTTATGTGCCCGTCAAATCTCTAAGTCAGATTCTGTTCCTTTGATTTTGATATGGAAACTGATGCATTAGAATCATCTTCTTCCTCTTCTTCAATCAAATGTCTTTTTTTTATAACTGTTTCATATCGCTTGCACATGAACACTCTATATTTAAAGCATAAGAACATAATCATATAAGACAATGAAACATTTAATTCAGCTTATTCTCCCATCAATGTTCGGTTTTCAGAAACTAACTTATATATGACAAGAACACTCTGCATTGAGACACATTTTTAATGTATATAGCTCATTTAATAAAATACATAGTTTAGAAGTCAATTTTCATCCCATCATACTCTAGACATAACATATAAGTAAAATGTAAAATGCTCAGTTAGTATATCATTGATTTTGAATGTAAAATTCTTAGTTTTAAGGAACTAACTTATATATAATATCCCTAAACACTAATAATTTAAATAGGATAATCAAATCAAATTATATCCTTCACTCAAATATTTGTCTAAATTATTTTTAGATCGACCCTCATCTTGGTTCATAAATCCTCTTTTATAAGCCTGATTATTTTCATTTTAGTAAAATATACCGTTAGCCAAGTAGTAGTAATACCTGGGATGGGAAGCAAAAGCAGCAACAACTCTAAGCTAAAGTGGTGAAGTCTTAATTTGCAAGAATAACTTCCTTTACATCGACAATTTTTTATGTAAGTTTCAGGCAATCAACAATTTGAGAGAAATGAAGAAAATGATAGAAAATCATAACATTAGACAGATAAAAAAAATCTAATAATAATAATAAAAGGCAAAAAGGATTGTCCATGTTAGAATTAAAATGAAAATAAAATGTCTCAATGTGTACTTTTTTGAGAGGAGGATTGATGTAGTATCCAAGTAGTTAAATTAACCAATTAAGACCCATTAATAGGGTATGAAAATAAAATGAACCTGTAGCCATGAACAATATAAACAAAACTAAGAGTTATATTAATATTTGAGCGCTATTTACACTATTTAGAATATAGTAGTAGTGTTTACCCTATATAAGAGGAAAAACTACCCAAACCTCAAGACACTTTCATTCCTGTAAATAATAAGATAGGATACTAAAAACTGAGAACATAACTCATTTATATATAAAAAAAATATCATTAAGGAAATGTTACTTTTTCTATTAACCAACTATAAAGTTCAATAATATTATTCATTTATGGGTTTGTTGCTTAGTTATGTGTGGAAAAAGCATCAACGCTATGACCAACACGCTCATCCATAATGACGTCTCCATTCCGAAACATAACCTATTCAATAAGGAATTAACATGTGAATCAAAATTAATTAACATTAACATGATTCGACATAGATCACCCTTAATTTATGTATGGATGCTAAAGTAATTCCCTACTTTCAGCTGCTTGTGAGATGTAATCAAACCTTCTTCAATCAATTAATAACACAATGTGGATTGAGGGAAATGAATTGTCCATAATCCCACAATTGCGGAAGACTTGACCATAGACTCTCAAGAGGATGCCACTTCGGTCACGAGCGCTAAGAAATTATTTGTTAGAATATATAATTTCTAAAAATGTTTTAATAATGAATGGATAAAACAAAGTTCAAAGTTAAATTATATATATATAACCACTAAGGCATATCAAGTATATATTAATTGTTTTAAAAATAAAAAAAAGTTGTTAGAAAAATTAAGTAAGTTAATTTTAAACCGGCCAAACACTTCTTAAAACGTTTTTAACCGGCCAACATTTACAAGTTTTGAATATTTATTCTAAATAATCAAAAAGGGAGAAATTGTTAGAAAAATTAATTAAGTTAATTTTAACCGGATAAAGAACTTAACCAGTCTTAAAATTCCTTTGCAAGTATTGCACTGGACCGGTTGAGACACTCTATCTCAAAGAATCCGGACAATCAAGAAAATCAGTTTTACTCTCCCAACCGGATTAACTGAGATGAAAACCGCATGAAGCATTCTTTTCGGCCGACTTAACATATCGAAGATCGTAAGGCCAACGGAAAAGTATTCAAATTGATAAAATCTGTGAAATATGACGTAATGAATATCTTGGAAATGAACATAAGAAGGATCCGTGATCCAAATCAGAAGAATGCAACAAAAACAATAATAATTAATTGTCCAAGATTACAAGCAATCTCCTGAAACAAACGGCTACCTTCGTGCATGGCTGCCACATGTACAAAAAGCAAGGCTACCTACTCCAGCCGGTTCGACTAACCAATCAATAGATGAGAGAGAAATATGACCGTTGTCATATTGTCAATATAAAGGAAGCCAAGAGCAGTAAAGAAATAGACAACGCGCGCGAGCTAGAAACAACTCAGTTTTCATACAATCAAGGCCGAAAAACATTCTGAGTTCATATAGTTTTTCTGATCAAAGTGAAACAGTTGTAAAAGAAATTTGTGTATTTTACCTTGTGTAAAAGTATTACATCATTGTGTGAGTGGTGTAACCGACGAGCAGTCAATAAGACTCGATCGGAGTGTATTTGTGAAGAAGGGGTGACGTAGAAGAATTTGCTCCGAACATCCATAAAAATCTGTCTCGTGTTCTTCATTTTGCATTCCGGTTTACTTACTCTAACCGAACTGAAACATTATTCATTCAAACTGAACCGGTGTTCTCTCCACCTTAACCGACTCCTTTTAAATACCTTCCAAACCGAATCATGTACGTTGTTTCAGATTGAAATAGACATTTCCGCACTTGAACTCGGTTCAAGAGTCTATGACAATTTGTAAATTGTTAAGAGCGGTTTTAGTCATTAACCGGATTAGTTCCAGTGTGTTTTGTGTGTTGTTGTGTAAGCGATCTACCTTTAGCCAGACCCCGGTCCCCTATCGGCGATCCCGATCCTATCAAGTGGTATTAGAGCAGGATTCTTAACACTCAAACAACCGAAAGAAGATGGGAAACATGACCCACAACGATAAGCCACCGATGCTAAACAGTGAAGCGTTTAGAGGCTGGAAGGTTCAGATGTATCTACATCTGATAACTTTGGATGATGAGATGAAAACCATCATAAAGGAAGGACCAATAAAGATTGAGAGGAAAGTGGAGTATGGACAATTGAAGATAAGAGAATGAACAACCTGGATAACCATTGCATGAGACACATCTTCAAAGTTGTGGACGAAAATACTTTGTACAAAATCAGAGACTATCAAAGTGCAAAGGAAGCTTGGGAAACTATCATTCAGATCCATGAAGAAAACGAAAGAACTAATGAGAATAAAATCTTGGTGGCAACTCAAAAGTATGAGAACATCAAGATGAGGTCGGGAGAAAACATGAAGGAGTTTAGTGACCGGTTCACTAGTGTGGTCAACGAGTTGTACACACTCGGAAAAAGATATGAAAACCGGGAGATCATAGTAAAAGCATTAAGATCTCTACCAAGTGCATGGGACATAAAGACCATATTGATGAGGGAATCAAGCAACCTCGGGCAGATGAAATTGCACGACGTGTTTGAGGACCTGAAAGCTTATGAATTCGAGATGAAATCTTGGATCGAAGACAAAGCATCATCAACCGCAACCAGAGCTCTGGTAACATCGGTGGAACCAACTGTTACTGTATCAGCCGCTCCGGTTCCTGTCAAAAGCGCTGATCAAATCAGTGAAGACGTGATGACCATGCTAGCACAGAAATTCGGAAGATTCATGAAGAAGAATCAACCATTCAACAACAACCACAACTATAATTACGCCGACAAATCCAATGTAAAATGTTTTAAATGTGATGGTTTTGGTCATTACATGTCGGAATGCAGAAGACCAAGACGAGACGATCGAAAACCGGCAAGTAACTACCAGAGAAACGACAACCAAAGAAATGAATATCAAAGGAATGACAAGTAGCAAACCGATGTCAGTGAAGGAAAAGAGATCCAGAAGGCACTCATAGAATCTGACGGTGGAAGAGATTGGGCATACTCCGACACCGAAAATGACGAAGAAAGAGTCACATGCTTCATGGCAAATGAAGAAGAGGTATTCGACTTTTCCTCCGAAAAATTTACTAAAGAAGACTTAGTTACTGCACTCAACGACATGGTCGCTGAGTTTAGAAACCTGTCTACCCTTATACTGACTCGGTCAATCCACGAAATCGGAGAGTCAAGTGGTACCGCTGGTGAGCCAAGCGAAACCACGGTATACGAACCAACTGAACTATCCTTCGAGAATGAGAAGCTCAAGGAGACAGTTCAATTGGTAATCGAAGAAAATGAGAGAACCAAATATGTCGCGGCTGCCTGGAAAAGATCTAGTGAAGCGGTGAGTCAGATGTCTAACTATCAACGACATCCCAAATGCAAATTTGGTCTCAGATACAAGGACAACAAATCCGTCAACCGGAACTATTCCAACGGGATGAAACTCACAAAAGACAATCTTTCTTTTGTAAGATTTGTCAAGAGCTCTTCAACCGACAATGAAGCAGAACGTGACTTAAAACTGGAAAATGAAATAAAATATGTAAGTCTAACCGACTCGGAAAAATGGCTTCATCCTAAGAGAAGGAAAGCCAACCGGCCAGCAAGTAAACAAACCGATACACGTTCACAGAGAACTAATCAACAATCACCATCACCACAAAATAAAGCACTCCTAAGAAGACAAAAAGACGAGAAACCGAAAACCGGTAAAACAATTAGAACTATTACTGGAAAAGTTATTCGACTTATTAAAGTCTGGATCCCTAAGGGACTAATCAATCACTGACCCAACTGAATGTGAGTACTAGAAATGTGTAAATATTTATTTTTTGCAGGTCAAGAGGAGAAAACGGTTAAAAAACTCGGAGTGGTACTTGGACAGCGGGAGTTCAAGGCACATGACCGGAAATAGTGGACTACTAGCTGATATCATCTATGAAGCCGGAGTAATAATAACTTTCGGCGAAAATTCAAAAGGTAGAGCCGTGGGCAAGGGTAAGATTGTCCATGGCAACCTGTCTATAAACAACGTGCTCTTAGTAGAAAACTTGCATTTCAACCTATTAAGCATTAGTCAAATGTGTGACATAGGGTACACGGTTGAATTTCATAAACATGCATGTTTAGTTAAAAATCAACAAGGTGACACTCTCTTAACCAAAAATAGAATAGAAAATATTTATAAAGTAGATTGGAAAACTAAAACTGAGAACCCGGTTTGCATGATAGCTAGGAACGATTCGAACTGGCTCTGGCACAAATGGCTAAACCATCTAAATTTCAAAACTTTAAATTTCATATGTTCTAAGGAATTAGTTCATTGCTTTCCAAACATCAAATTTTCCAAAGATAAATTATGTGCTGCATGTCAAATGGGAAAACAAATAGAATCATCTTTTAAAAGCAAAGAAAATTTTCAATCCGAACGGTGCTTAGAACTACTGCATATGGACTTGTTTGGACCGGTTAAAGTAACAAGCCTAGGAGGCATGCACTATACCATGGTAGTTGTTGATGATTACTCTAGATTCACTTGGGTAACATTTTTAACTTCTAAAAGTCAAGCTACACCGAACCTGATCAAATTACTTTTAAGGATATAAATTGAGAAATCTATCCGGATTAAAAAAATTAGAATTGATAGAGGAACCGAATTCACAAACAGTATTTTAACTAATTTTCTTGATGATTCCGGTATTAGGCACGAGTTGTCTAGTGCTAGAACACCTCAACAAAATGACTTGGCTGAGAGAAGAAACCGAACTCTCAAGGAAGCCGCAAGGTCCATGATAGTCGATTCGGGTATTGCTAAAAAATTTTGGGCTGAAGCTATCAATACTGCGTGTTACACTTAAAACTGATATTTAATTACCAAACGGTTTACTAAAAAACCATATGAAATATATCATGACAAATTTCCTAACATCCGGTATCTTATGATCTTTGGCTGTAAGTGTTATGTTCACATCAACGGCAAAAGTTATTTGACCGCGTTTGATGCTAAATCCGATGAAGGAATAATATTGGGCTACTCATCCGTAAGTAAGGCATATAGAATTTATAATACTAGAACGTTAACGGTTGAAGAAACCTCTCATATTTTTTTTGATGAATCGATTGAACGTAACACTGCAGTACCCTTCGACCTTCACAATAGAATGGAAAATTTCAATATCTATTCTGATGATGAAGATGAGGTTTCGGTCTATAGACGGTTCGTTAATGATCAAGCGGTTAATGCTGAGACTCAGCCTAATCAAGCTGCTTTACCACAGGAAGTTGATACCTCGGTGTCCACTGAGAAAATCGGTTGGTCTGACTCTGCTTAGCCTACCGATACGTTTAACCTTGATTAGATAACTGGACGCTTGGAAGATACTACCAGAATAAACCTTAGAAGGAATAAAAATCATCCTCTTGAACTTGTAATAAGTAAACTCTCATCACGCATCCGAACTAGGCAACAAAATTTGGAAGAGTATGAAAACTCAGCTTTCATATCACAAATTGAGCCGAAAAAGGTGGATGAAGCATTACTAGATCCTGACTGGATTTTATCTATGCAAAATGAGTTAAACCAGTTTGAGAGCAATAAAGTCTGACACATAGTTCCAAGACCGAAATAGCAATCGGTCATAGGAACAAGATGAGTGTTTAGAAATAAACTAAATTAAGACGGTTTGGTTACGAGAAACAAAGCTAGGCTAGTGGCTCAAGGATACAAACAGGAAGAAGACATTGATTTTCAAGAATCATTTGCTCTTGTGGCTAGAATTGAAGCCATTAGAATATTTTTTGAATTTGCGGTTTTCAAAAATTTTAAAGTTTTTCAAATGGATGTCAAAAGTGCTTTTCTAAACGGTAAACTAAGTGAAGAAGTGAATGTTGAACAACCTCCCGGTTTTAAAAATCCGGAACTGATAAGTCATGTATACCGGTTTGATAAAGCTCTTTATGGTTTAAAACAGACTCCAAGAGCCTGATATGATACATTAACAGAATTCCTATTTGATCACAACTTTACAATAGGTTCGGTTGACAAAACACTTTTCAAATTTGAGAAAAATGAACACATTTTACTTGTTCAAATATATGTGGATAATATTATTTTCGGCTCAACCGATCCAAAATTATGTAACAAATTCTCAAAGTTAATGACTGACAGATTTGAGATGAGTATGATGGAAGAATTAAGTTTCTTCCTAGGTTTTCAGGTTCGGAAAATCGACATCGGAACATTCATCAACCATCCTAAATACACATCCGAACTACTAAAGAAATTCAAAATGGATAATTGTGTCGAAGCGGCTACTCCAATGAGCTCATCTGTAAAACTAGACAAAGATGAGAACGGTCAAGGGGTAGATATAACCGCCTACCAAGGAATTATTGGCTCACTTCTTTTTCTAACAGTCAGCTGACCGGACAACCTATTTGCGGTTGGAGTATGCGGAAGATTTCAAGCCAATCCAAAACAATTGCACTATACCGCGGCTAAGAGGATTTTAAAATATCTGAAAGAAACCCAAGACGTAGGACTATGGTACCAAGTGAATCAAGTTTTAATTTAATAAGCTACTCTGATGTAGATTATGCATGTTGCAAAATCGACTAAAAGAGCACGAGCGGGACATGCCAATTTTTGGGAGACCGGCTCATCTCTTGGTATAACAAAAAGCAAACCTCAGTTGTCACTTCAACCACAGAGACATAGTATCTAGCAGCCGGAAGCTGTTGTGCTCAACTCCTCTAGATCCAACAGAAACTATGAGATTTCGGTGTAATTGCTGAAGAGTCTCCAATATTTTGTGAAAATACCAGCGCAATAGCGATCACATACAATCCGGTTTTGCACTCAAGAACGAAGCATATTGATATCAGACACCACTTCATCCGGAAACACGTTCAGCAGAAACACATCCGACTGGAGTATGTCTCAACCGAACAACAAGTGACTGACAACTTTACCAAGCCGCTACAGAAACTAAGTTCTCTTATTTTAGAAACATTTTGGGACTTAGTGATAGTAAACAGATTATACCTTAAATGTCATTGCATGTTTTCAAAAATCTAAACCTCTATGAAAAACCGGGGCATGAGCTCAGGGAGAAGCTCACACTTCTCAAGCCACACCTCAATAGGAAATTAAGCACTCAGAGATGCTAACCGAAAAGATGTCTCCGGTTAAGCTTGGCAAAGTCACATTACCAAATTACGTGTAAATAAGTTGGACGGTTCAAATGACTTGGGTAAAACAGACAATTTATTCCTTAAGCTGAACAAATATCGGCTTAGTTCGACATTTCTTCACACTGGAATAAGCTATCTCGATAAAACTAGTCATGGAAAACTAACCAATAAGATGCATCATAATTTCGGTAAGTAAATTTTTCTAGCTAACTTGGGACAGCTGACCGTTGTTTTCATGCATGCTTTGATGATTAAACCTATGAAACATAAAACAGTCTATACTTCAATAAAAGTGAAGACATGTGTCTATCACTGAAAGAGGAAGACTAACATCTCTTCCATATTTTTAAAACCATGATGAAAATCTTTTTCCATCATTACTTTGTCATTGGAAATAACCATTATACACCTACACAAGTTAACTTCATCATAATTACAAGATGACATCTCTAAGCATGCTTACCATCGACTGACTATTTAAGCAGCTAATCTAATCCAATCTCAAAACATTATTCATCACAAGAAATCTCTCTAAGCAAAATTATCTAGAAAAATGTCTTGCTCTCTTTATAAGAAAGTTCTTCTAGCTGATTTCGAATCGATTGCTAATGCTGAGGACAATGAAGTCTAGTGCATCTTCAGAGCTCTCGAGAGCACCGATCTCAGATGATTCTTAGAAAACCGCTACGCCATTAACTACTCCTTAGTTAATGAGTTCTTTGTAACAGCAAGGGTGATACATTCAGAAGTCATCTTTGCTCAAGTCCATGGAAAATCGTTCTTATTCAGTTCAACAGACTTCGCAAACTTTTGCGAGCTGCCAACTGATGGAGTTACCGATCTCATCTACTCCCAGTGTTCATAGAAGAGATGAGACACCACTTTTTCGAATCTATGACCCCGGTTAACACCTAGGGACCCAAGAGTCTGCTCGCTAACGAATATCAAGTTCTAAGCGAGATCTTGAGTAAGTCCATCCTGGCCAGGGACAAGTTCCAATCCTACACCCAACGCATCTTCGAGATGATGACTACCATCACCGAAGGAACTCGGGTGAACTAGTCCAGGATCATCTTCGACAGCCTGAAGGAGCTAATCATCTCCAAAAAAACCGACTACGCTCCGCAGTTGAGCGGTTTGTTCAACCACTTCAACAACTATCACAGTTCGGGTATAATTCTCCACTCGAAACAGTTGTTGACAAAAGAGAGGATTCAAGAGATGATCGACAGATGGGACAAGGCAAAGGCCAAAAAGACTCCAACCGTCGGGTCGTCCCAATATTAATCTTCTCTTGCTTTAAAACCGATTAATGATGTTCCTTTCCTGCTTCCTTTTCTATTCCACTACCGAACCGATAATTTTGTTGTACTATCAGTTCGGTAACACATTTCATAATGACAAACATCCCTCCCACTTTTGTCTCAATCTTAGAACTTAAGAACCTTAAAACTTCTAAAAATATGCAAATCCGACATCTTTTCAGGGAGAAGCTGCCAAAAATACTCAAGCCAGAAAATCACCCAAAACCGAATATTTTTAAATCAACATTGGAAACAGACATACTCATTTCCCAAAAAGACGTGCCTAGTCCGGATAGGCTGGTCAGTCTACATCGTACACTTCCAAAAATTATTCCCTTAAAAAGAACCAAACATTTAATGAAAATATTGACAATACATAAACGGTAATATTTTTCAAAATATTCTCATTAAATGCATCGTAACCGTCCCCACTATATAAGGAACCCATCCTCCCTTAAAGCAAATCACAATTTGAAAGTATCTCTCTCTCTCTCTCTTTAAAAATCTTGAACCTCATCTCTTTTCAAATCTCTCAAGATGAATACCCAACTCCGGAACTCAATCATCGTCAATTTTGAATCTGTTCATAATTCCGGATTAAAAAATGTTCTTATCCAACCATTGGTCATATCCGGCTTACAAACCTTTCTTGAAGGATCGGACTCCATCCTCGAAGAGGAGGTATCCAAGTTCTTTGACAATGCCCAGGTGAGAAGTGGTGACAACATCATCACTTACATCGACTGCGAATTCTACCGGCTCACTGAATAGTCATTCGCAGATTTCTTTAACCTATCATCCGAAGGATTTTCGGATTTTCCAACTCCCCCCTTTCGAGCAAAAGAGCGTTATTCGTTCATCTTCTCCGGTACCACTCATCCGATTGAATGCCACGGTCTGAAAGATGACCTGGTCCCACATATCCAACTCCTCCAAGACATAATCCAACGGTCAATCCTGGGACACATGCCGAATCAGCGGTACACTCGGCAAGTGTATGACCTCATGATTTCAATCACAAAACTCTCACCCATAAATTGGGCTTCATTTATCTTTAACAACTTGAAGGAGCACATCACGGATCCCAAAAGAAGAATCGTCTTTGCACCCCAAATCAGCCGGTACATTCGTTCTGTCATTCCCAATCTCGGGCCATGAGTCCCGGTAGGCCCGGCTAACACGCTGACTAGTGACATGATGGAAAGCTGGATTGATAGAATCGAAAACCGAACCGGCTACACCGTAGAGGAATGGATCTTGAGAATGGAAGAAGGGAACTACTTTCAAACTTAAAAACTTTTTAGTGTATCCGGTCATCTCGGTCATTTTGTTGTACGACCGGTTGACCACTCTACTTATTCTTCTTATTTAAATCCAAGTCATCTATTCATTCTAATGATTCCGGTTTAAAATCAAAATTTCTGTATCCTCTAAAACATCGGTTAAACACTTTCTGTTAATGAACAAATTCCGGTCTCACATCAAAAAAAAATTTTAAAAAAAAATTCCGGCTAAAAACAAAATTCGGCTAATTTCAAATCTCAACCGCCAATGGTTTACCGACCCTAGTTTACCGCTCTAATTTACCACCCAGAATTACCGCCAACAGTTACCGCAGTAACTTTTGGAGGGAAAACTTGATGCCAAACCCAGAAAACGTGACAGTTCGGTTTCTTAACCGCCAAGTAACCGCTTCCTATATAAATAGAGAAGTTGGATCATTCATCCTCTCACGCTCTCTCTCTCTCTCTCTAAAATCTCAAAGCTTTTTCGCTCATATCTCTCGTATTCATCTTAATCTTTCTTTCAATCCATCATGGGACGTGATAACGCACTATTTACCCATATCTTGTAGATCGACTTCAAGGATATTGAAGAAAATGGAATCAACGACTACAAGACCCTGATAGGATCCATAAAAGATTATGGTTTGGAGACATTCCTGAGTGGTCCTTTTGTTCTTCATCAAGATGAAGTTCTGGAATTCTTCAGCCAAGCAAGTGTGAAGAAAAGGGTGATTACTGCTATTGTTTGTGGTGCAACTTTTGACATTACCGAAGTAGTATTTGTTGAGGCTCTTGAACTACCCAATGAGGGAAGGGATTTCCAGACCGGTTTATCTGAAGCCGACACTGCTGCGGCTCGACTGACAATTTCGAATGATCCGGCTGACTTGGTGGATCACACCAGCAAGAAAAGCAAACTGAAACCGGAGTTCTGATGGCTGTTAGACATTATCTTCAAATCTCTACAAGGAAAAGGAGGAAATTTTGACATAATGACCCGACTGAAGTTTGAAATGATGATCGGAATAATTAGAGGAGACAAAATCGACTAGGCCGATGTGCTCTTTGAACAACTATGCGAAGTGGTTTCCGGAACAAAAGATCGGGTTCAAGCCTATGCCATGCCGATCGGGAAAATTCTTCGACATCTATAAATCTCAATCGGTGAAGGTACGCCCCTATCAAACTCAAAAATTATGAGTGCTGAAAATATCAAGGTCAGGACCGAAAAACCGACCAAGGATAGAGCTTCAAAGGCCAAGGATCCTAAAGAGGCCGAATCGAAGGTCCTGAAAGACAAAGGCCCTAAAGAAGATGAGCCTAAGGACAAAAAAACCGAACTCAAAGACAATGAGCCAAGAATCAAGAAAGCGGCTAAAAAGAGAAAGTCGGTTGAGAAGAAAGCGGCTAGCGAGTCTCGTAACTCCGAGAGAAACCTTCTCCCAAGCCATCCGATCCGGCTCAGCCCCGACCATCCGGTTTGGTCATGGTAGCGATTCCAATCAATGTGGTGGTTCCAATTCCAGTTCTATCTACATCTCCAATCAAAGAGACGGAAGCAGCCGACACATCCATCTACTCAAGACCGGCAGAATCATCGGCAAGCAAAGCCGGAAAATCTACACACAAAAGGGGCATCTATACATACGGTAAGTACCCCAACTCCACCTCATAACTCTAAATCTAGGATCTCTCCAATCTAGCAGGCCAAGGATGTGAATGAGGAAGTCCATGAGAGGACATCAGACCAAATTAATAAAATTTTAGATGATGTCAATCGGTTCATGGAAACCGAAGTGACAAGCAAGTTCACCAAAACCGGTCAAACAGATGATGTCAACCGGATAACTGAAGCTGACAAGGACAAAGAAATAGCCGAAATAGAAGAAGACGAAAAAATGGTAGATTCTCCGGTAAAAGGAGGAAATATTTCTGAAAAGAGTTCTAATGGTTCGGTTCCTGAGGAAACTCCTTTAACCGGACATGATTAGAATCCTCCCCACAAGAAGCCGAAACAACATGCTAACATACCGGATCCTGTAGTTCAGGTTTCTCAACAAGAAATTGAAGAAATGTTTCAACAAATTTTCCAAAAGTTGGAGGAGGCGGTCGAAGAAATATCCCGCCCTTACTACAATTGGTGCAAAATCAGAAGTGAAGTTAAATTCATGCACATGCTCCCCGATTACACCAAAAATAAGCATTGGTCGAAACTGGTGGCCATGGAAGACGAGGTATTCAATCTGGCGAAATCCGATTTTGTTCCATTTGTCTTGGCAAGAGGAAAGTTGGTCGACTAACACGCCAGACTACAAGCACTAACCAAAGCGCTGGAAGAGACTCGAGGGGAACCAACCGAGGTTGAAAAGAAAGTGGTGGAAAAAGTTATTAAATTGAGGGACGATTTAAAAACCGACATCGCACGAGTGAAGGAAGAATTGAAATAAAAGTTCGCCGACTGCTTTTTGCATCCTAGAGATTACCAAAGTAAGTCAGTCTTTGAAATCGGTGAATCATCCAAACCGATGGGGGACCAGCAAGAAGGAAACATACCGAAATCCAGTGAGGATAAAGACGGTCGTCATGCCGCTCCATCAGGCAAATCTACAAGTAAGTCCCCTATTCACGTTCACTCTGCAAAATCAAACCCAGCCAACTAAGAAGAACCAAAAATGGCCATGTCGGTTCACTCTCTTCACCCGGAGCAAAGTCACGAAGTTGCACACTTATCTGTCGACATAAGGGAACTCATTCTCGAGGCTGTCCAAGGCTCAATGGACAAGTGTCAGGCCACCGCGGAAATGAGAACTATCACAATCAATTCAAACCTAATTGGTACGGTAAGATCGACGGTTGAGTTGTCAACCGCTCCACTATTAGAAATGATGCAAGTCATGGAGGCTCAGATTGAGGAACTTATAAGACTAAAAACGGTAACTACCCATGAGCAGATCACAACCGATGTAAAAACAACCCTTAAACTCCAAACTGATGAAGAAGTTCAAGAACGGCTAATAAAAGAACATCAAGAAGATGATTTTCGTGTTGCGCAGAAATTCCAAGAGGAAGAAAAGGCCAAACAGAAAGAAGTCTAAATGATTCAAGTTGAGAGGCTAGGCGGCATGATAACAAGGGCTCGGTCAAATAAACGAAAGAGAAAAGAGGTAGCCGAACTATTATCTCAGGTGGAATAGAGTGGTCCTCAACTGGTTGAAAATCCTATTGCTCCATTCGACGATGAAGAGGAAGAAGATGATATTCCTTTGAACCCAAGGAAACGAAAAGCTGCACCGACATCATCTGTCCCTTCAACCAGTCAGAGATCATCAACCGAACCTCCACCTCGACCGCCCAGATCAGAAGGCGGTTTCTTCAACTTTAACCGCTTCCCTTCCTCCAGACCAAGTATCATAATCGGATAGAGTTAAGACGCAGAGAGGAGGATACATGAATGGAATGCGGAGCAGGAGGCAAAGCTCAAAGCACAACAACAGGGGGACAATCGAACCCTTAAACTTCAATTTTATTACCTTTTCATACTTTACTATTGATAGGATCGGCTTTATCGATAGAGACGGGGGTCTTGCTAAGGATGAAGGCTTATAAAAAATGGTTTGAAAGAAATCTTGTTAGAGATTTAATTCGCTTTCTATTTTATGCAAACACTTGAAACAGATTCAAGGCAGAATTGTTTAATTGGGTTTGAAGCACAAGATGAAATATGAAAAGATGACAGAAAAGTAAGAACACAGCAGTTTGTTTATGGATGTTTGGAGAAACTCTCCTACGTCACCCCTTCTTCCAACCACCGGAAGGATTCACTATAATATGATTCGAATCAAATACAGTTTATACACACTTAGCTCACAATTGAACAGAACACTTTATATTCAATTACAAGATGAAGATTATCACTCAGCTAAAAGTGTTTTGATTCTAGCTCTCTCCTAATTCACACACAGTACAATCAGAAAGCATATTCACAGAATGAATATTCAAAGGCTTGAATTCAAAAAGAAAGATGATCGAATAGTTTCTCTCTCTGTAAAATCAGATAGCTTGTTCGTTGTATGATGTTGTTCGTAAGGCCAATTGTCCGTTGTTCTTTAGATTTGTTAAATACTAAGCAGGAGCTAACGGTCGAATCTTTTAGAATGATACGTGGCACTCTTCCATTGGAAAGCCTCCATTGTACACAGTAGGTTCTGAGCACAAGGATCATGGTCGTACATCACTAGTAGTGCACTGAATATTCCATCAGGGATGTACCTGCAAAACAAGTAATGTGAGGAAAATTCTCTTACGTGGCATTCCTTGGTTGGTTGCATATACCTGTTGTACTAATCTTCACTAGAAAGTGGAGCATGAGTAGGGTATAGCTATAGCACGTGGGTAGGTGAAATGCTAGCTTCAAGCATACTGCTTAAGATGAGCATTAAACGTATTTCAGTTAGACGGATTGTGAAAATCAGTCTAATGAAATCAAACATCTCCTTCTAATAATAACGTCTATTAAACCTCCTGGTGTAATAGAATTAGACTCTCGTCTAATTACAATAACCATTAGACTGCACGTCTAACTCCACTGAGTTAGACTGCACGTCTAACTCTACTGAGTTAGACTGCACGTCTAATTCCGGTTCTACCTCAGACTTGTCTGAAGGAGTTAGAATCACGTCTAACTTTCAGTAATTAGACTACACGTCTAATTATCCAATTACCATTACACTGTACGTCTAAATCCACTGAGTAGACTACTCGTCTAATTCCAGTTCTACCTCAGACTTGTCTGAAAGAGTTAGACTTACGTCTAACTTTCACTTTCTATTAGACTGTTAGGATCGGGGACGCCCTTGGAGGACCGGGTTGTTTTCCGGTTTTCGGTAAGGGTGGCCTCTTACAACAACACACAACACTTTGGTGATAGTCCGGTTAGAGACTAAAACCGCTCTTAACACTACACAAACCGTTACAAACTTCTTGAACCGAGTTCAAGTGCGGAAGTAGTTTGTTTCGGCTTGAAGCAACACACAAGACTTTGGATGATATTTGTAAGTGATCGGCTAGAGAAGATAGATGGACCGGTTTGGTTAAGGATTATGTTTAGGTTGGTAATAGTTCGGTTTTTAGAGTGAGTAAGCTGGAAATAAAGAAAATAACACGAGACAAGATTTTTTATGGATGTTCGGAGCAAACCCTCCTACGTCACCCCTTCTTCTCAAGTTATGAGAAGGATCTCCACTAACTCTTTAGAGTTACAATTACACTTCCGGTCGAGCCCAACTTCGCTACTCGCCGGTTACACCAAACTCACTCTTTGATGTAATACAACAACTCAACACAACAACACACAAAAAAAAAGCTTCCGGTTTTAGGCAAACCGGTTTTAGAATATAAAACTTTATCTCTCTAGAATTTAATGCTTTGATACTTTTTTTTTCGTAATCCGTCACTTGCATTTAATGAAGACGATCCGTCTTCCTTTTATAGCTGAAAGGACACAACGGTCATATTTTCTCTCTCCTGGTAATGATCAAGAGGCTTGCACGCCTTCCCTCTTGGACAGATCAATTTGGACACATGGCAGACATGCGCTTTAGCCGGTTTGCATGTTGGACACATGGCAGACATGCATTTAGCCGGTTTGCATTTTGGACACATGGCAGCTCTTAGCCGGCCGCCTGACAGCTACCTGCTGCCTGGAGATTGCTTCTGGATTTGGACAAGCATGCCTGACAGCTACCTGCTGCCTGGGATTGCTTCTGGATTTGGACAAGCATGCCTGACAGCTACCTGCTGCCTGGAGATTGCTTCTGGATTTGGATTACTCATTTAATCAACCGGAACTTGACAGCTAATCAACCGGAACTTGACAGCACTTAATCAACCGGAGCATTTATGACTGGGCGGTTGCACTTAATCAACCGGAGCATTTATGACTGAGCGGTTGCACTTAATCAACCGGAGCATTTATGACTGGGCGGTTGCAGTTAATCAACCGGAGCATTTATGACTGAGCGGCTGCAGTTAATCAACCGGAACATTTATGACTGAGCGGCTGCAGTTAATTGTCGGTTGACCAATCCGGTTTGACTGAACTTTACTGACCGGTTCCGGACTCCTTGACTGAACTCCGGTTGACCAACCGGTTGACTGAACTTCTTGGACAAACCGGTTGCGGTTGCTTTTACTTCAAACCGAAGTCAAACAACCGGAACGGTATATATATTTCCAACCGAATGGATTTTGCTCAATTTCCCTGAAACAGCAAAACTTTAAATATTATTTGCAGCCAGTGGGATTTGATCCCTGGTCACCTGTATGACAGGCAGAGGCATTTACCACTACGCTACAACAACTTCTTGTTATATTTAAACCAATTAATATACTTGATATAACTTAGCGGTTTAACATATATATTTGAATTAGTTTTATCTATTCATTAAACTTTTCATAAGTTATAACAATTATTTTCTAACCGGTTTAAAATTAATCTCCTTAACTTTTCTATCAATTTCTCCCTTTTTGATTATTTAGAATAAATATTCAAAACTTGTAATGTGTGGCCGGTTTTGAAAATTAATCTACTTAATTTTTCTATCAATTTCTCCCTTTTTGATTATTTAGAATAAATATTCAAAACTTGTAATGTGTGGCCGGTTTTTTAAAAAAAAGCTTATATTTGTTTGACCGGTTTTAAAGAACTTACATTTGTTTGGCCGGTTTTAAAGAGCTTACACTTGTTTGGCCGGTTTTAAAGAACTTACATTTGTTTGGCCGGTTTTAAAGAGCTTACACTTGTTTGGCCGGTTTTAAAGAACTTACATTTGTTTGGCCGGTTTTAAAGAACTTACATTTGTTTGGCCGGTTTTTGGAAAAACGGTTTGGTTTAAGGAGATTTTTTTTTTTTTTTTTAAACAGATTTTAATCAAATCCCACTAACAATCCTAAAATATTTCTAAGGGAAGAAAACTTAGACTCGAGAAGTGGCTTTGTGAGGATGTTAGCCACTTCATGCTTGTTCCCTTCAAATGATGTGTTCGTCAGCAGCCGGCTGTCCGGATGCCATGCTATCTCTTCCAAGCTTCTGTCTTGATTTACCTGCATTTATAGACAATAAAGAATCTGGTCCCCATTTTTCTTTGGGTCCGTGGCTTATTAGTCCCTTGGGAATCCAGACTTTAATAAGTCGGATAACTTTCCCGGTTATGGTTCTAATTACTTTTCCGGTACTTGGCTTGACATTTTTCTGTTGTCCTAAGAGTGCCTTATTTTGTGGGTGTGTATCGGTTTGTTTACCTGCTGGCCGGTTGGCTTTCCTTCTCTCAGGATGAAGCCATTTTTCCGAGTCAGTTGGACTTACATATTTTATTTCTTTTTCCGGTTTTGAGTCACATTGTGCCTCATTGTCGGTTGATGAACTCTTGACAAATCTTATGAAAGGAAGATTGTCTTTTGTGAGTTTCATCCCGTTGGAATGCTTGTGAGTGGCGGATTTGTTATAACCAATACCAAATTTACATTTGGGATGTCTTTGGTAATTAGACATCTGGCTTACCACTTCACTAGATCTTTTCCAAGAAGCCGTGACATATTTGATTCTCTCATTTTCTTCGGTTAACGATTGGACTGTCTCCTTGAGCTTCTCATTCTCTAAGGATAGTCCAACCGGTTCGTAAGTCTCGGTTCCGCTTGGCTCACCAGCGGTACCACTTGACTTTCCGGTTTCATATTTTGTTTGGGTCGGTATTAAAACAGCCAATTTTTTGAACTCATCGACCATGTCGTTGAGTGCAATAACTAAGTCTTCTTTAGTAAATTCTTCAGAAGAGAAATCAAATACCTCAGATTCTTTCTCCGCCATGAAGCATGCATCAACTTTATCATCGCCGTCGCTGGATGATGAGTCGTCCGAATCGCTATGACAAATCAAGCATAGAGTTGGTTGATTGTCAGACATTTGTAGTTTGATAGATAGATGGTTGGAATAGTATCTAGTTGATATTAATTTTAATCTGATATGAAATAGTTAAAGGTTATTAAACCCTAGATCGATAAGAGGGGTTGACTGTTTAGAAGTCATGCACATGCAAAAAAGATATATAGTATTAGCCTTATTAATTTAGGGTCGATATCTATTCCATTGTCATCTGATTCCTTAGCTAAATTTGATTGGATCTTCAAGTTTTATCTCATATTATATGGTCAATTAGTTGTTTTTATTTACTGGATGAAATTTGACTAGTTCTAGTTTACATGTTTACAGGTATATCCGTCATACAATCGAACCTTGAGCAGTTCTACTTCTCTACCCTTGATAAGAAGTATCCGGAAGAATCTCCAAGTGCGAAAACTACTCAATCTGGCTATTGGAAAGCTTTGGGAAAAGAATGCAATGTAACGTATTACTCAGAAATTATTGGTAAAAAGAGGACTCTGTTTTTCTACATCGGTCAGGCACCAGGGTGGGAGGAAACTGGTTGGTTCATGTATGAACTTTCTTCCATTGACATACAGGTCAGGTTTACTTTGATAATTTTGAGTACCAATTTTTGTCAAATTTCTTTTTTGTTAATATGTAAATTAACCTCAAACCAATTACAGAAGCCCTTTGTTATTTGTCGCCTGCGAAGGAGCAACGGGGAGATGATAGATACAAGACTGTCACAGTTTGGGGAAGAATGGCAAATTATTGAGCAGAGTGGTGAACCGGAGGAGCAGAATCAGTATGAGAAAGAGACGGGAGGGGATCATTTGTTCTTAGACAACATTAACATCGACCATACTTCAAACGGATCAGCTTCAGACACGGCAAAAAATGTAAGCTAAAACAAAAATATAAATATATCAGTTTCTTGCTTCGCTTCAACTTTTTTTAATTTATGGTTTTTCAAAGCAGAGCCATGCGAGCAGTAGCAAAATTCAAAAAAGGAAAAAATCCGCATCACATTCAAAAAGATCGGATTGTTGGAACTTTGATTTGACGAATGTGCCCGATGAGGTTAGATGGTTACAAGTTGATGCACAAAATGACAAGTGGTGTGCATCTATTGACGATGAAATTGTACCAAAATCAACAACTCTTGATTGGCAAGCTTATTATTTCTATGCCGCTAACCAATAGAGGTGAGTTCAAACTCGTCTAAAATCTTCTATCAATGTTTTTTTGTCTTTACTCCATTGGACCACCATCATATTAGACTTTCTTCCTATAATCTTTCTTAGTTCAATAATGAATCTTTACAAGATTTTATGTGTTTCTCTTGTAGTTTGATTTTCTTAAGATTGACAAAGTTGGGTGTTTATTTATTATTTGTTTGATTTGGATAGTAATATATTGCATCTGAATTGTTTTTAACATGGTTTTTTTTCTTATTAATATGAATTTGATTGTTTAAGCTTCTTTTCAATTCCTCTTTTCTTACATATATGTCTATTATATATATAGTCAAATGAAATCTCTCACTTTGTTTGTACTCATACATAAGTCACAAAAATGAAAGCCAATTTTGGGATTATCCTTGTTTAGAAATAATTTATAAGCTTTTGAAATTTTTTTCTTTTTTAAAAGATTAGCACTACCCCAAACAGTCATATCACTACTTTCATTTATGATATTTTGATTGAGAATAAATAAATTAAAGACATTTTACTAAGATATTTTATGTAAGACTTTTGCACTTCATTAATTAATAAATGTTTGGACATAATCTAATAAGTTTGGTTGTGATTTTAAAACTTTTCTATGTATGTTTTTTTCTAAATTAGACAGTAGCATGCAAATGAAGGAGCAATTTTATTATTGTGGAATAGGAAATTAGGTTTTGAGTTCAAAATTAACTATTTAGGTTAATAATGAAAAAATACTTATATAGTATGTTATATTTTTTGTGCTAATGATTTAAATTATATGATTAATGAGAAAATAAATTAGAAAAATTTTGTATTATATTAATAGTTTTGGGTTGATTGGACAATGAGAATGAACTGTTGTTATTTTATGCTTATTTCAATATATGAATTGAGTTGTATGAATTATGTCCTATTTTTTAAAGAAAATAATATTTGTTTTATTATATACTAATATTTTTTTAATGTATTTTCAACTAAAATAATTTTATTTTCAAAACTTTAACTCGAAACATGATTATTAAATAACTCTAATCCAAAGAAGACTCGAAAGAAATGTAGCAAATAATAATATTGACAGTAATTATATCCACTAATAACTAATTCAATATGTCAACAATATTAATATCAAATTATAACTAAAAATTAGGTTTATCTTTAATTTTTCAACTTTAAAATATTTTAAATGTGTTTTTAAGTGAATATATAGTTTATATTATACTAATTTCCTACTAAATACTTTGTTTTTTATTATTTATGAATTTCTAAATTGTGTGAATTCTTATTTATCTTTTGTTTTTTACTTTTCTTTTCATTTTACAGTTATGTATGACTCAATATTACATTTAAGGTCTTTTTTTGTTTGATTTTTTAAAAATTGGGAGTAACTTGTTATTTTAATAACTTATTGGAACTCCTATAAAGGTTATTATTGAACTATTTGTATAGGTAATTTAAAATCTAAAATTTTATTTTTTTAAATATTTAGTTATTTCATTTAGAATTCTATTTGAAAAATTAAAATTAACTAGATCCATTTGTGTGGTATCAAATGAGGGTCTATAATATTTTGCTATTTTACTATAATAAATTAGTATTTTTGTTTAGTATAATCTGGTCATTTACTTTTTTTTTCAATCTTATTATAGTTAATTAATTTAGCTCAATTGATTAATTAACATGTGAAATGCTTTATTTTATAGAGCATGCTTGAAAATATTATTTATTTATCATAAATTTGGTATATATATATATATATATAATAATGATAATAATAAATTTATATCTATAATAAATATATATAATTTACATATAATAATAATAAAAGTATATTAAAATATATTAACATATATATAGTAATTTTTTATTTTAAGAGTTTATATATATATATATATATAATTAAATTAATTTTTTTAATAATAATAATATGAAGAGAGCATAACGTTTAAAATATATATTTTCTAATTAAAATATTAAATAATTTAACCATAAACAAATTCAAGAGAATTAATAACTTATATGGTTTAGTTCTATATTATTAGTCTTTTAATAATTGTTTCTATTTTATTAGAGATTACCAGTTAAATTCCTTGAATTGATAAAATAAACAAGAACTATTTGATTGAGTTCTTGAAGAGAAAGATTGAAATAATATTATTGATTGAATGAATAATCTTTACAATAGTTTATCTATTTATAATAGTAATAGAGAAATAACTAAATTGAGAAAATATAGGATTTGGCCTAATTAATAGGAGATAAAATATAAGATTTGGTTATTATATTTAGCCTAATTAATAGGAGATAAATAAATAATTTCTCTTATTTATTTAATACTTTATCATCCCCCTTCAAGCGAAAAGGTGAGGCACAAACCGTGAGCTTGCTACGTAAAAGAGCAAATCGATGAGAAGAAAGACCTTTGGTGAAGATATCAGCCACTTGATCTTCAGTAGGAATATATTGGATGAGTAGTTGTTTACGAGCAACTTTTTCCCGAACAAAGTGAAAATCGATTTCAATATGTTTTGTGCGAGCATGAAATACCGGGTTTGCTGATAAGAATGCGGCACCAATATTATCACACCATAGAACCGGAGAAGAAGAAAGTGAAACTCGAAGTTCACTAAGTAGAGATTGAATCCAACAAAGATCAGCAGTTGTATATGCAAGAGCACGGTATTCAGATTCAGTACTAGAGCGAGCAACTACTTGTTGTTTCTTAGAATTCCAAGAAACGAGGTTGTCACCTAAAAAAATACAAAATCCAGTTGTTGAACGACGATCATCGGGACATCCTGCCCAGTCAGCATCAGAGTAGGCAGCAAGAGTGAATTGTGAATTTGGACGAAGAAAGATCCCATGACGAGGAGTATGACGAAGATATCGAAGAATACGTTTAACCGCTCCCCAATGAGAAGATGTGGGAGTTTGCATGAATTGACAAGCTCGATTGACAGCAAAGGCTAACTCAGGACGAGTTAGTGTAAGATATTGTAGAGCCCCTACTATACTACGATAGAGAAACGGATCAGATAAAGGATCACCATCATGTTTAGAAAGGGATGAGCCAGCAGAGACGGGAGTGTGTAATGGCTTTGCTTGAATCATATCAGCCCGAGTGAGAATATCGTCAATATACTTGGATTGAGAAAGAAATAAGCCATCTTTGGTACGAGTGGCTTCCATTCCAAGAAAGTAATGTAATTGACCTAAATCTTTAACAGGGAATAATTTATTTAATTGAAATATAATTTTTGTTAGAAACGATTTAGAGTTGCCTGTGAGAATAATATCGTCCACATATACTAAAAAGTATGCTGTTATTTGAGGTGCATGATACGTGAAGAGAGCCGTGTCAGATTTTGATTCTATGAAATCAAAAGATAGTAGAGCAGTCCGGAGAGTAGCATACCAGGCACGAGGAGACTGTTTAAGACCGTATATTGCTTTATGAAGTTTGCATATATGATTAGGAAAATCTGGATGGACAAAACCGGGTGGTTGTGCCATGTAAACTTCTTCTTGTAGAGACCCATGAAGAAATGCATTGCTAATATCAAGTTGATGAATGAACCATTGATAAGATATTGCCAAAGAAAGAATAACACGAATAGTAGTGGGTTTTGCCACAGGACTGAATGTCTCTTCATAATCAATACCTTGTTGTTGATGGAATCCTTTAGCCACGAGACGTGCTTTATGTCGATCAATAGACCCGTCAACTTTATGCTTGAGTTTGAAAACCCATTTACATCCAACAATATTATGAGATTGTGTACGAGGAATAAGAGACCATGTTTTATTCTGAATAAGAGCATTATATTCATTTGTCATGGCAAGACGCCATTGCGGATCCTTATTAGCTTTGGTAAAACATGTAGGTGTAGTAGCGGAAGAAGTAGCAATGAGAGCTGATGAGGACATAGACCGTGCTTTATTGCGTGTGATCATATGATGAGTAGAAGATGTAGGTGCATTAACTGTTGTGATAACTGGTTGTGTTGAAGGAACAGTAATAGTAGTAGAAGAAGATGTTATAGTGTTTGGTGATGTTGTTGAGTTCGAAGAGGGTGATGATGAAGACGGTGAAGTGATATGAGATAATAGAGGTGGTATTGGTAAATTAAGTATAGTTGTTGGAAGAGATGTCTCGTTATCTTCTTGTGGTTTAGACAAGCGCACAAGGTCCTTATTTTTGAAAGGAAAAGTGAGTTCGTCAAAAGTGACATGTCGAGAGATAAATATTCGTCCAGACGGAATGTGAAGACACTTATAACCTTTATGAGATGAGCTGTAACCAAGGAAACTGCATTCAGTAGTATGAAAATCGAGTTTGTGTTGATTGTACGGCCGTGTGAGTGGATAACAAGAACACCCAAATGTCTTCAAAAAACCATAATCAGGAGAAGAGTGAAATATAGTCTCGAATGGTGAACGTTGATGTAATGTCGGAGTAGGAAGACGATTGATAAGATATGTGGCTGTTTCAAAAGCTTCACTCCAATAATGTAGTGGCATAGATGCATGAGCCAATAAAGTGAGACCAGTTTCCGTAATATGACGAATTTTTCGTTCAGCAATGCCATTTTGCTCACTAGTATGTGGGCAAGATAAACGATGTAAAATACCATGATTATCTGTTAATGATTTGAAATTTCTATATTCTCCTCCCCAATCAGTTTGCAATATTTTTATTTTACGACTAAATAAATTTTCAACAAGTCGAAGAAAGTTGATAAACGTATTCAAAACATCCGACTTTTTCTTTAGCGGATATATCCACGTGAATTTGCTAAAATCATCCACAAAATGTACGAAATAACGACTTGGACATCCTTCTAGCGCTACTACATCTTTAGTTATATCACACTTTAAATTACCAGTTTCAGGTAGTAATACTATTTCTTTTTGTGGATCATGTCAATATGGGAAAGCACATAAACTACCTTTTTCAGCTTCAAAATCTACATATATGGCTCCTTTAGACCTAATTCATTCAGATGTTTGGGGACCTGCTCCTGAATTTAAAAGCTCCTTTAGCACTATCTTCGTATCTCGGTCTTTAATAAGACAAATATTTGGGTGGAATTCAAAAAATACGTTATTATCTGATGAAAATCTCGCGACACTCATCAAATTTTTAGTAATATTCGGAACGTGTAAGATATTACGTAAGTAGAGAGATTTTTGTTGATTTAAAATTTTAGTCGTACCAATATTATAAATATTCAGAGGCATACCGTTTCCGACTTTGATAGTTTGAGTACCTGTATAAGGAGCATGTACATGTAGATTATTAAGATCGGAAGTAATATGGTCGGTAGCACCTGAATCTGGACACCAAGTGGGATCTACAATAGTAGACGATGTAACTAACATTGTCGTAGGATTTGTAGAAGGATTAAAACGAGGGCACTCAAGAGCACTATGTCCTTGTACATTACATATTTGACAAGATGGATTATAAAAACAACTTTCGGAGCGATGACCAATTTTATGACAAAAATTACATTGCGGACGATTATTGTCTCGGTTCTGTCTTTGGTTCTTTCCGCCTCCATGCCTATAAATATAAGCAACATTCGCCGAAACGTTTGAGCGCGAAATATTTTCATAATGGAATTTTCTTTTCTTGAATATGAGTCGTTGTTCATAATTTAGAAGTATGTCTGTCATCTCATTAAACAATAGATCTTGTCCGGAAGTTAGAGCACATATCATCGGCTCGAACTCGTCTCCAAGCCCGTTGAGTAGAGTTAGTTGCAGATCTTGATCAGAAACATATTGTCCGGCAGCAATAAGTGCATCTGATAGGTTTTTGATGTGTTGAATGAAGTTAAGAAGAGAATCACTACCTTTGTGTGCGTTTAGGAGTTGACTCCGTAACTCAAATAGTCGGCTCTTTGATTGAGAAACATAGATTTTCTCTAAGGTTTTCCAAAGTTCTTGTGCCGAAGATGATTTTGAGACTTGTTGACGAATCTCGTCGGTCAATGTTGAAAAGAGCCATGCAAGTACCCTTTGATCTTGGATACGCCATTGTTTAAACTTTGGATTCTTGATTTGAATTGCATTATTTTGACCATCTGTTTCTTGAAGAAATTTGGGAGGAGTTTCAAGATTTCCTTCTACTATATCCATAAAATCATAACCTATCATGATTGGAGTAACTTGTGATTTCCAATAGATATAATTATATTTATCAAGCTTTACGCTTCCAGATATTATTGGTAGAACTGAGGAGTGATATTGTTCTTCCATTGAAATCGTTTTCGGGAGTTTTCCCTTATACGCTCTCTTCACGTATCATGCACCTCAAATAACAGCATACTTTTTAGTATATGTGGACGATATTATTCTCACAGGCAACTCTAAATCGTTTCTAACAAAAATTATATTTCAATTAAATAAATTATTCCCTGTTAAAGATTTAGGTCAATTACATTACTTTCTTGGAATGGAAGCCACTCGTACCAAAGATGGCTTATTTCTTTCTCAATCCAAGTATATTGACGATATTCTCACTCGGGCTGATATGATTCAAGCAAAGCCATTACACACTCCCGTCTCTGCTGGCTCATCCCTTTCTAAACATGATGGTGATACTTTATCTGATCCGTTTCTCTATCGTAGTATAGTAGGGGCTCTACAATATCTTACACTAACTCGTCCTGAGTTAGCCTTTGCTGTCAATCGAGCTTGTCAATTCATGCAAACTCCCACATCTTCTCATTGGGGAGCGGTTAAACGTATTCTTCGATATCTTCGTCATACTCCTCGTCATGGGATCTTTCTTCGTCCAAATTCACAATTCACTCTTGCTGCCTACTCTGATGCTGACTGGGCAGGATGTCCCGATGATCGTCGTTCAACAACTGGATTTTGTATTTTTTTAGGTGACAACCTCGTTTCTTGGAATTCTAAGAAACAACAAGTAGTTGCTCGCTCTAGTACTGAATCTGAATACCGTGCTCTTGCATATACGACTGCTGATCTTTGTTGGATTCAATCTCTACTTAGTGAACTTCGAGTTTCACTTTCTTCTTCTCCGGTTCTATGGTGTGATAATATTGGTGCCGCATTCTTATCAGCAAACCCGGTATTTCATGCTCGCACAAAACATATTGAAATCGATTTTCACTTTGTTCGGGAAAAAGTTGCTCGTAAACAACTACTCATCCAATATATTCCTACTGAAGATCAAGTGGCTGATATCTTCACCAAAGGTCTTTCTTCTCATCGATTTGCTCTTTTACGTAGCAAGCTCACGGTTTGTGCCTCACCTTTTCGCTTGAAGGGGATGATAAAGTATTAAATAAATAAGAGAAATTATTTATTTATCTCCTATTAATTAGGCTAAATATAATAACCAAATCCTATATTTTATCTTCTATTAATTAGGCTAAATATAATAACCAAATATATTTAGCCTAATTACTAATAATTAATAGGAGATAAATAAATAATTTCTCTTATTTATTTAATACTTTATCATCACCTAATATTTATCTTTTTATTTTTATTTTTAATATATATAATTTAAAATAGTTAAAATACTGAGTTCACTCCTACATTTTGGTCAGTGGGGTGAAATTCCGTTAATTAAATTTTTATTTTGGTTAAAGTTTCCTTATTATAAATTTAATATTTAAAGATTTTATAATTTCTAAATTATTTTAATTTTATAAATATAAAGTAAATTAATATTAATAAACTTAAAAATAAATGATTAATTATTCAAAATTAATTTTTTAATTGTTACTTCTTTTTAATATAATTTATTTGTAAATTAATTAGATTAGAATGTTGGTAAAATGAAAATTTTGAAAATACTCTCTTTTATTATATTTTCATTTCACATTATTCTTATTCATTTTATTATCAAATTATTCGTTCCTATCATTTCTCTAACAATTATAATAAATTTAAATTTATAATATACAATTTAAAAGGCATATTAATATATAAATTAAATAATTTATATAATTTTTTTAAAATAATAAATTTATATTTAAATATATTAATGTATATTAACTATATATATCATTTTTATAATTTTAAAGTTTATATACAATTTTTTATTTAATTATATATAATTAAAATATTTAAACATTTTAATAATAATAATTTGAAGAGAAAATAACAGTTAAAATTAATATTTTTTAATTAAAATAATAAATAATTTAATAATAAACAAATTTAAGAGAAAAACTAGTAATTTTAATGTTTAGTTTTTATTACTTTTTTAATAATTGATTTCATGATTAAATTCAACTATACATGCTTGTTTTATTTTTTATTTTTAGTATATAAAATTTAATAACTTTAAAATAGTTACAATATTAAGTTAATTATATTTTAATTAAAATACTAAATAGTTTTATAATAAACAAATTTAAGAGAAAACCAATAATTTTTTAGTTGTTTATTATTACTCTTTTAATAATTGAGTTTATATTGTATTTTATTTTATTTTGTTTTTGTAATTTTATTTTGAACATATAAATTATAAGACATATTTAAAATACTTAATTCAGTTAGAAACATGTATTTATTTTTAAATTTTAACATATAAATTGAAAGATGGTTAAACAGTTATTTGAATTCGACATGTATATTTTATTTTTAAATTTAATTTTTCATATATATAATTTTAAACTGTTAAAACAGTTTAAATGTGGATAAATTTTTAAAATTTTAAAAGAGATTAATGGGTTCTATTAATTAAATTTTTAGATTTACATTTTTATTATTATTGTTTAATTTTTAAAGATCTTATAATTTTATAAATATAAAGTGAATTTATATTCATAAATTTATAAATAAATGATAAATTATTCAAAATTATTTTTTTAATTATTACATCTTCTTAATATATATTATTTTTAGACTAATTTTAGATTGAATTTTATATAATAATAAATTTATATTTATAATATATATATATAATATATAATATAATTTAAAAGACATGATATGAAGAGAGGTTTAAAATAGTTAATTTATTTAAATTTTAAATGTTTTTATTTTATTTTCTTAACTTTTATTTTTAATAGGTAAATTTAAAAACCGGTTAAAATAGTTATTTGAACTAGACAAGTGTATTTTAATTTTTAATATACATAATTTTAGACAGTTAGAATGTGGAGTGAATTTCTACCATTTTAAAAGAAATTATAGTCTATGAATTAAATTTTGGACTAGTTAAATTTATATTAATATAATTTACTCTTTATAGATTTTAAAATTTAAAATTTATTTTAATTTTATAAATATAAAGTGAATTTATATTTATAAATTTAAAAATAAATGATTAATTATTCGAAATTATTTTTTAATTATTACATTTTCTTAATATAATTTATATTTAGACTTGATTATATATAATAATAAATTAATATTTAGAATATATATATATATATATATATATAATTTAAAATAGAAGGTTTAAAATAATTAGTTTATTTAAATTTTAAATGTTTTTATTTTATTTTTTTAATTTTTATTTTTAATAGGTAAATTTAAATACCGTTAAAACAGTTATTTGAATTATGTACGTGTATATTATTTTTTATTTTTAATATATATAATTTAAAACCATTAAAACAGTTAAAATATGGAGTTAATTTTTATAATTTAAAAGAGATTAACATCTCTATTAAATAAATTTTTAGACTAGTTAAATTTATATTATTATAATTTACTTTATAAATTTTATAATTTATAAATTATTTTAATTTTATAAATATAATTGAATTTATATTTATAAATTTAAAAATAAATGATTAATTATTTAAAATTATTTTTTTAATTATTAGTTTTTCTTAATATAATTTATTTTTAGACTAATTTTAGAATTAATTATATTCAGTAATAAATTCATATTAATAATATATATATATATAATATAATTTAGAATACATAAGAAGAGAAGAGAAGAGAGGTTTAAAATAATTAGTTTATTTAAATTTTAAAGGTTTTTATTTTAATTTTTTAACTTTTATTTTTAATAGATAAATTTAAAACCTTAATACAGATATTTGAACTAAGCACATGTATTTTATTTTTATGTTTTTAATATAATTAAACAATAAAACACAGTTATAAAATGTGGAGTTAATTTCTACAATTTTAAAAGAGATTAACGTCTTTATTAAATAAATTTTTAGACTAGTTAAATTTATATTATTATAATTTACTTTTTTTTAAATTTTATAATTTATAAATTATTTTAATTTTATAAATATAAAGTGAATTTATATTTAAAATTTTAAAAATAAATGATTAATTATTCAATTTCTTTTTTAATTATTACATTTTCTTAATATTATTTACTTTTAGAATAATTTAGACTTAATTATATATAATAATAAATTCATATTTATGATATATATATATATATATATATATATAATATAATTTAAAAAACATATATGAACGCATCTATTTAATTTTTTTAACTTTTATTTTTAATTGTTAAATTTAAAAACAGTTATTTGAACTAGACACGTGAATTTTTTTTTTTAATTTACATAATTTAAGACCGTTTAAATAGTTAAAATGTGGAGTTAATTTCTACAATTTTAAAAGTGATTAAGTTTCTATTAATTAAAATTTTAGATTAGTTAAATTAATGTTATTATTTAAATTTTAAACGTTTGTATTATATTTATTTTTAAATTTTATTTTTAATAAGTAAGTTTAAAGACAGTTAAAACAAATATTTGTATTAGACTATTTGTATTAGACACGTATATATTATTTTTTATTTATAATTATTTGTACTAGATACGTGTATATTAATTTTTATTTTTATATACATAATTTAAAACCGTTAAAATAGAATAAGGAATTAATTCTATTATTTTAAAAGAGATTAAAGTATCTGTTAATTAAATTTTTAGACTAGATAAATTTATGTTATTATAATTTACTCTTTCTAGATTTTATAATTTATAATTTATAAATTATTTTAATTTTAATTTTATAAATATAAAGTGAATTTATATTTATAAATTTAAAAATAAATGATTAATTATTCAAAATTGTTTTTTTAATTATTACATTTTCTTAATATAATTTATTTTTAGACTAATTTAGACTTAATTATATATAATAAAAAATTCATATTTATAATATATATATATATATATATATATATATAATATAATTTAAAAGACATATGAAAAAAAGTTTAAAATAATTAGTTTATTTAAATTTTAAACACTTTTATTTTATTTATTTTTAATAGGTAAATTTAAAAAGTTGAAATGTACTAGACATAGACACATGTATATTAATTTTTATTTTTAATATACCTAAGTTTGAATAGGGAGTTAATTTCTACAATTTTAAAAGAGCATCTCTATTAATTAAATTTTTAGACTAGTTAAATTTATGTTATTATAATTTATTATTTTTAGATTTTATAATTTATAAATTATTTTATTTTTATAAATATAAAGTGAATTTATATTTGTAAATTTAAAAATAAATGATTAATTATTCAAAATTATTTTTGTAATTATTACATTTTCTTAATATAATTTATTTTTAAACTAATTTAGACTTAATTATATATAATAATAAATTCATTATATTATATTATATATATATATATAATATAATTTAAAAGACATATGAAGAGAGGTTTAAAATAATTAGTTTATTTAAATTTTAAAGGCTTATATTTTATTTATTTTAATTTTTTATTTTTAATATGTAAATTTAAATACTATTAAAAAAGTTATGTGTACTATACACGTGTATATTATTTTTTTTATTTTTAATATACATAATTTAAAGACTACGGTTAAAAGGTTAAAACAGTTATTTGTACTAGACATGTGTATATTATTTTTAGACTAGTTTAATTTATGGTATTATAATTTACTCATTTTAGATTTTATAATTTATAAAATATTTTAATTTTATAAATATAAAGTGAATTTATATTTATAAATTTAAAAATAAATGATTAATTATTCAATTTTTTTTAATTATTACCTTTTTTTAATATAATTTATTTTTAGACTAATTTAGATTTAATTATATATAATAATAAATTCATATTTATAATATATATATATATATATATATATATATATATATATATATATATATATATATATATATATATATATATATATATATTTATATAAAGTTTTAAATTCTCGCCGATTGACGGAGAATTGGTTCGATTACAATCACAATAAGAAGCTCCAGGGCTAGGAGAAGAGCGTTTATGTCATTCGAACCATGAGTTTGCCAGGTGAAGTTCAAGATCCAAACTCTCTCTATCTTTCTCTCTCACAGTTTCATATACATGAATAAATAAATTATATATATATATATGGAACTTGGAAGAACAACACCTTTTCTCATATGGGTATCTTTCCTTTTCAATTTTATTCAACTCATCCATCAGTCCGTACTTCTTTCTGAAAATGATATTCATATATATTTATTCAAGTTATTTATGTTTCTCTCTTTAAAAAATTTACCTTATTTTGTTACCTAGGGCATATATATGTACCCTGTTTATATGTATATATATGTGTAACTTTTCCTTTCAATCCATGTAATACTTCTCTTTTCCTTTTTACAAACTATTCAAACTCATTATTTTCTTTAATTAGCTAGCTAGGTTTTGTTCATCTCAGGATCTATCTGTTACTTATGTATAGAGTAGATTCTTACAAATTAATTTGCATCCTTAATTAGTAAGATCCTCTCTAAACTGACTAACTAATCAACTAATCTGATTGATTTTCTTCAAGACTTTAAGTAAGTATCTTGGAAAGGCTAGGGTTCTTTAGTACTATTATTCAAAACAAGGTTTCAGATTGAGAACCTTGAAAAGGTTTACTTATTCATAGAGAATGAGGTGAGGATGATCACACTTTAGAGGAAGTCTTCTAATTTCTCTCCTTTAATTTGGTTCAAGATCCATGGACTCGATCCTTGTAGGAAGATTTTATGGAGAGAAAGTTTCACTAAAGACTCGTGTTTTGGACCTTTGATGAGGATAAGCTATATCACAATATACTCTCTAATGAAATTAAATGATACTTTGTATTTATATTTAATTTGCTTCCACATGGAGCAGTACCGGAGACTTGAGCAGATTTGATTTCAACAAAAATCTGTGTAGCTTCATTTTGGTAAATGAAGTTCTTATAAAAGTCTCCTTATTTAGTGCCATGACATGTACATATGTTGCATCAACATATTCTAATTCATACTTTGGTTTAAAGTATGACAATGTCTTGTTTTTTCAAGTTCCATTAAATATGATTATTTTTTAAGAAAATTCAAAATCTGTAAACTTTTTCTATTATTAATGTCTTCACAAAAATATCACAATAACTAGATCACTTTGAGTTTTAAGTGACTGTTAGACAAGTAGTACATTCATTAATCAATTGTACCTCTTTATACTTTTCAAATATCTCAAACTTTTCACTAAAAAATAATTGAATTCATTGTTTCTCTATATTCAATTTTTTGCAATTCATATGAAATTGAAGATGTCATTCATATACCTTTTTTGAGATATGATAATATATCCCAATTCATTACACTTGACCTACATAATTAATTGGGTTGTTGGTTAATTAAAATTAGTAGGAAATAATTAATATCATGCAAGACCCATGCCACGTCTTTAGGGTCATGTCATCATTAAATATTGACGAGTATGATGAATTCATTAATATTAGTTTGCACTAATTCAAGGGGATGGTTACTCTTTATGTATCTTATGTTGGGAAAACTTTGTCTTATATGTTTTCTTAGAAGTCATATTTCACATGATTGTTTGAGATATTGGATTAATTGGGACATCTCTTTCACCATCACTTTCTTATTCACAAATTTGAGAGCATCAAAGATCAAAAGGTCATCTGATTATGCGTCAAAACCATGTTTAAAGATAATATGTTTTTAACCTAATTATTTATTCTTTTTTTCCAGTGTTGTGTCTCGTTTTCCTTGCCCATGTTTTCTGTTTTTTTTTCATTCATCGTGTTTGAAGTGAGTTTAGCTTCATAGAGCTCTAATAGTTTGTCATTTGCAACTTATGCAAAATTTGAAGGAATTAATGCAGAAATGGCGCCCATGAAACTTTCAGAATACTTTACAAGATGCAGCAATGTGTGATAATTGGTATGATTTTGAAGGATGACAGCGTGGTAAACCAGAGGAGAAGAAACAGTATCAACGTCGACAACGATATCATGGAGGTAATTTTTTTTATTTAGGAAGAAGAGACTACAAATTTCAAAATTTACCTACTTTCAAATAATATAACATAACTACTTTACTTTTATTAAATTTTAAATATAAAAATAAAAGATTTAAATAATTTATTTAACAAATTTTCAAATAACTTATATTTATTATTCTAACAATTGTTTAAAAAAAACTTATAAATTCCTAAAAACACTAGTTTGGTTTGGGGGTGTTTTAGAATTTGTATGGGATTTTATCCAAAAAGAATTTTGTTTGATATAAAAATTAGGTTATTTGTGTTAAGATAAATTACTAAGCTCATAATGCTTTCTATGCTAGTTATTAGTTTCTATTTTAGTTATTAGTTTCTATTTTATTTGGAATTGGGGGTTTATTCCCATGACAAAGTTAGTTAGTTGATGCTGAACTGTTATTGGCTTGCCATTCCAATTATAATGATAAATAATGCTCTAAGTCTTTACTTATATCTAATCTTCTGAAACTATTTATTACCTTGTACCATATCAACAAATGATAAGAAATGCTTAATTAAGTCTTTAGGTATATTCAAAAGAAGGAACTTTAATTCTCCTTTAATTCTCCTTAAATTGTGAAATGATAAAATATTGGACTGAAAAGACAATTCAATATATATATGGTTCATAATTATTAAATCCTTAAAAAAGCTATACATTATTCCATGAATGGTAAGGTAACCCATATTTTTGGACACAAAAAAGTTAATTTTTAAATAACTAATATTGACTTTTATGCAGTATTACGTCAAGTTTGCTTCAAATCTTCGTTTTAGATCCAAAAAGAAAGTGGAGAATTACTTAAGATAAATATGCTAAAACGACTGGTTTCGGACATTGCAAAAAAATGTAAGTTTAAACAAATAATATTCTCAATTTTTCTTTCTTCATTTTTTTTTTTAAATTTTTTGTTTATACAAAGTACAACCCTATGAATAGTAACAAAAGTTAAAAAGGGAAAAATTGACATCAAATGCAAAAAGATCAGCTGAATTGAGTTTTGATCAAATAATTGTTCCGATTAGGTTAGATGGTCACTAAATGATGTATTCAGTTACGTATGGTGTGCATTTATTGGTTATGAAATTGTACAAGAATCAACAATTCATGTTTGGAATGCTTATAAGTTTGTCAAATAAGGATTATTGATTTTGGTATAATTTCATTGTCACTAAATGCACACCATTTGTCACTAGATATACACCATCTAACCTGATCAGGAACATTCATTTGATCAAAGCTCCATTCATCAGATCTTTTTGTATTCGATGTTGATTTCTTCCCCTTTTGGCTTTTATTGCTGCTCATAGTGATCGGCTTTGTGTAAACTATAAGTTAAGAAAAATCAAAACAAGAAATTGAGATATTTATATTTTGTTTTAGCTTACATTTTAGCTAGTTGTTTTAGTATTCTTGTCTCAAGGTAACGTTTCATTTCCTTTTTGGACCTGAAACGATAGTTTGAAGCAATGTCGATGTATACAGAAAACCACATATTAATTATTTATGCAACAACTTGTTTGTTTTAAAAAATCTGGTTTAGTTTACAAAATTATAGACTGATGTTTATGAATAAGATAATGCGAAAATTTTGTTAAGAATTTGAATCTTGAATTCCCTTTAGTTTAGTTTGAATTCACATCTATTTGCTACTAGCAAATGAATAGTTAGTAGCAAATGAATAGTAAGCAATTCAAACTTGGGTACTAATTCTAATACAATGCATTTAAATATGCACATCATTTGACATTGAATGCATCAATTAGGGGCCACGAGTTTTTGTTTTTGAATACAGTTAAAACTTAAACAATATTTTTTTCATACAAAATTATTTTATAATTAAAATTTTAAATTATTGTTATCAATGACTAAATAAGAGCAATTTTAGATTCACGATTTGACAAATGAGTTCAACTATTATGAACTCATTCTAAATTTCAATTATTTAAATAAATAATAATATTATTATTTTACAAAAAAATATAAATTTAATAAAAATATACATATAAACATTATTATTAAAATAAAAGATAAATACAATTTACAGAAAAATAACAAATGATGATTAATAATTAAAGTTACACTAATACTCGTTTTGGTTAAATTCAACCATTACACTAATATTTTTATATACAAATATATAATTTAATAAAATTTAAAAGTTCACTTAAACGCATGTAATGGTACAAAAATTGACTTATTTAGACTTTTTAATAAATCATAGTTACTTTTTATTTTTTTATTTATATATTTATTAATTAAATATTAATATATTTTTTCTTTTTTTTTTCCATTAGTAAATACATTCTCTATTTTTATTTTTTCATACTTTTTATTATTATTTTTATATAAGTATTTATTATTAATTATTTTATTTTTATTATATATATATACATTTATTATTAATTATTTTAACTTTATATTTCTTCTTCTTTTTTATATTTTTTTCTTATATTAACATTGATTATTAATTATTTTAAAATTTTTGGTCCCAATAGTTGAATATAATAATTACTTATCCTTTTAACAATAAAAATTCTTCAACATAAAAATAAATAAATTAATAATCAAGAATTTGATAATAACGACAACTAATTTATTAAACAACAAAAGAGTAATAATCAAATATTAGACAAAACAATGTTTCTTACTACTACTATAAGTCATGAATACAAAATTATTAAGGATTTGAATCGTGAACCCTATTTGATTTAGTTTGAATTCACATCTATTTGTTAGTAGCAAAGGAATAATAAAAAATTCAAACTTGGGTTCTTCATTCTAGTACACTAAATCTAAATTTGCACATCACACTGAATGCAATGCAGTATTTTTTTCATACAAAATTATTTTATAATTAAAATGTAAATTTTTTAAAATTTTAAATTATTGTCATCAATGACTAAATAAAAGCAGTTTTTAGATTGACTATGATAGGGCACATTCATTTGATCAGATTATTTTGTATTCGATGTTGATTTCTTCCCCTTTTGGCTTTTATTCCTACTCATAGTGGTCTGCTTTTTGTAATTATAAATTAAGAATAGGGTAACTCATTTTCTTGCTCACTTCAGATTCTGCTTTTATCAAACATTCTTGCATGCATGTTGTCTGTTTTGGAGTTTTCACCAGTGTTAGGTTTTGAGATTGAAAAATATTTAGATTTTAGAGTTATTAGATTTGGATTAACAAGAACTGAGGAGAGAAACATACTACACTGTTCTTGCTTTCACAATGTATTAAGTTTTCGAGATGATGCTGATCTGTTATTGGCTTGTTATTCCAGTGATAAACAATGCTTAAGGCTAACTTTCATGGAATATAATCTTTGCAATGAAAGCTCTGCTTATATCTAATCTTCTGAAACTGTTAACTATCAAGTACTAAATCAACAAATTAGTCGCATTTATTCTGATTTCATTTGCTCTGTCAATTTTATCAAACATTCTTGCATCTTGTCTGTTTTGGAGTTTCATTCCTGAAATGTAATTTATGCAATGGAAGCTCCACACATATCTAATATTCTGAAACAGTTAACTATCAAGTACTCTGTTTTCAAAAATGTATTGAACCTCACTTCCTTCTTAGAAAAGAATTTCAAACTTCTGAAAAAAGAACATTAATTCTCAACAAATTGGGAATATATAGTGATTTGATAAAATGTATTGAACAGTGAAATGAAAAGACAATTAGGTATATAGGGTTAATGATTCAAATCCTTAACGAAGCTGTTTCATTGTCCTAACCATGAAGATAAAAAAGCACTCGATCAATTAATTTTGTAAGTTAAAAAAGCACTAATAGATGACTTTTCTGCAATACTACGTCGACCCTGCTTCAAACCCTCGTTTCAGGTTGAAAAAAGAAGTGGAGCATTACCTCGAGACGGGCATGCTAAAAAGACCAGAAAATGTAAGCTAAAAAATATATAAATATCTCAGTTTTTTGTTTTAGCTTTTCTTAATTTATAGTTTTACATAAAACAGACCCCTTTGAGCAGCAGTAAAAGCCAGAAGGGGAAGGCATCAGCGTCATCGGATACAGAGAGATCCGATGGATGGAGCTTTGATCAGGTAAATGTGCCTGATGAGATTAGATGGTCACTAACCGATGCAACCAATGACAAGTGGTGTGCGATTAGTGGCAACGAAATTGTACCGCAATCAACAACCCTTGTTTGGCAAGCTTATTATTTCCTTGCTGTTAACCAATAGAGGTGAGTTAAAGGTGAATTCTATGGCTTTACTCCATTGAACCACCATCATATTAGACTTTCTCTCATGCTCTTTTTTAGCTTCATAGCTCTCTTTGTTCAATAAATGAATCTGCAGAAGACTTAGTATGTTTCTCTTCTAAGAACAAGTAGTTCTGTTTTTCTTATAAGATTGACAAAGTGAGTGCTTATTTATTATTTGTTTGATTTTGATAGTAATATGTTGTTGCACATGTACTTGCCTTTTGATTTTAACATGGTTATTTCTTCTTATTAGTATGGAATTTGATTGGATTAGCCTTATACCTCTATGTCTATTGAATAGCCTTATCCTTGATGTTTTAGATTATATATTTAATATCTAAAAAATATATTAACTTAAAAAAAATCAATTTAATATATTTACTCCATAAACGTTACACAAAACTAAAAAAAAAATATTTATCATAAATTAAAATATTCGTTTTAAAATTCATTATTTGTAAAAATTAACCAATATTAAAAATGAGTTAAAAAAATTAAAGTTAATAAAAATAAACATAAGTATAGTCTTCAAGTCAGACTAAAGTAGATGTGAGAAAGTGAAATTCGATCCTTAATATATTTGTATCTACAAATTTGTTATATAAATTGATAATACAATTCAGGTTAGATAATAATAAATAGTAGTTAATTTAGACTTAATTAATAAAAACTCACTTTTTTTTATTTTTATTTTCAATTTTCTTAAATAATTCAATCTGTATGATGTTTCCATAAATTCATTTTCTTTTTAGTTAATCATTTGTACACACCAATGTTTCTATCATTTTAGGACTCAAACTGCTCCTAAAATTATTCACTATCCTTCTACCCAAGCTGAAAAAGACTCACTACTAACAACAGTTAATGATGAAATTTCAAAATATCTTTGACAATAATTGAAAGAATTTGATACCAAATTTCACTTTTTTCCACCATTTAAAGAGATTGAAAAGTTGGTTAGATTTTTTTTCAATTTAATCAATAAAATAAAGATTTTATATATTAAATAATATGTCAGTATATATAGTTTAATATTATTTAAAGATTATATTTCTATAATTAAATTAATATCAAATTATTATATATATATATAACATTTTAATTTATAAATAATCTTTCAGTATTTCGGTATATCGGTATATCTCGATATACCAAAATTTTAAAAATATCATACTTTTACCGTATCAATAATTTTAGTATCGGTACCGTACCTTACATTTTTTTCAGTATAACTTAGAAATTGATATTTTCGATATACTATAGTACTGTATTTTTGATATAACTATAATATCGATAATTTTTTCTACCTAGGTCAAACCCATTCATCAGTTTCTGTTAATGCTTTTTACCTTTTGGATGTTTGGTGACTCTAAATCGTTTTTTAATTTAAATATCTAAAATAATTTATAAAAATGGAAAAAAATATATAAAATGACATAAAATAATTATTTTAACTAAAATAAAACAATTCTCTAAATTTTAGGATTCGTTTAGAATATTTCTTAAATTTCTCAAATTTCACGAACTCATAACTTGAGTTCGACAATTACGAACAAAAGTCATTTATGGTCCTCATAATTTAAACAACATTGTGATGATTGAAAATTTTAATATTGAACAATTTCAGATTTGTAATTCAAGTGGAAGATAAGACATTTAACACATCTTATTTGTCAACTTTGTAATCGAAATGGTAATCTAGTAGTTGATTGTTACCATTGATACAAATCAAAACAAACATATCCGATAACTATGATGGTATCCTGATTCAGGTGTTACAGATCATATCACGTCAGATTTATGTCATCTTTAATCTCATGTTTCTTATTCAAGTGTAAGAAATATTACGGTTGACAATGAAATGACTATTCATATTCATAATATTAGTAAATCTATTATTCTGAGTATGCAACAACTATTCCATATTTGGAATATGTTACATGTATCAAATATTTCAAAAAATCATTTAAGTGTGACACATTTTTTTTTCTTTTGATAATGATGCCTATTTTGAATTTCATATTTTATTATTTTTTTGAAAAGAATTGTGTTACGAAGGCTGAACTTTTGAAAGAAATACTCAAAGAAGGGTTGTATTGTCTTGAAAAATCACTGGCCAGACATTGTTAGACATAAAACTTTCATTGGAGAACGTTCACGGGTTGACATGGTATCATCGTCTAGGTCATCATACCATAGCGACCACATCTTTTATTTTTTCTCGTTTCAAGTTACCAACATTAGGCAAAACTAATATTTCATTTTATGAATCATGTAATTTTGTGAACATATTCTTACTCCTCTCGATTTGATACATTATGATGTTTGGGGACCTTCCCTAATTAATTCTTTTCATAGTTACAAATATTTCATACTCTTTTGTGGATGATTATAGTCATTTTACTTGACTATATTTACTCACACGAAAATCAAATTTATTAAATATTTTTATCAAATTTAAAAAATTGGTTGAAAATCAGTTTAGTTGAAACATAAAAATACTACAAACAAATTAGGGAGGAGAATATCGCAATATTTATACATTTACGAATCTTCATGGTATACAATATCAACTCTCTTACCCACAAACTTGTGAACAAAATAGTGTTATTGAAAGAAAGATCTGTCACCAACCTAACTAAAACAAGTTTGACATTACTCGCTCACCCAACATTATTTCATAATTTTTCATAATTTTTGACCTGAAGCGTTTCTTACGACTCCAGCATTGGAACATAAATCTCCATTTGAAGTAGTATTTAATAAACATTTTATCTCATATATATATATATATCCAAATTAACTACATCTCTCAATTCGACAATCTAAACACTTTAAATTTAAGCATTATATATATATATATTACTACTTAAAGCCAAGGGAAATAGATTTGCAACAAGCATGTTCAAGTGCGACTTTGAAGCAGTGGTGTATAGCATTTCGCAAGAACGGAATGTAATGGTATATGGCAGAACCCGCATGGGCGTTGAAGTGTTATGGAAATATATTGTATCGGATTTTAGAGCCCTCGCGGGAACGTGGACAAGAATTTCAAGCACGGAGCAGAACTGGAATATCTGTAGGAACTGGAATTTAACGTTTTTTAAACTCACTAGAATTAAAGGCATTGTAATCAGATAATTTATTTACGTTTTTAGCTTTTTAGCTTTTATTCAGAATGTTACAACATCAAAATCATTCTAGGCCTGTCTAGAATGATCTCTTAAACTCGTGGTTTTTTTCCATTTTTGGGAATTTTTAATGAAATGACACTAAGTCGTTTTTCAAAAAATAAAAGAATTGAAAACATTATAATGAGATAATTCATTAAAAAAAATTCATTATAATTCATTATAATGACACTAGGAATATAATAATTAATATATTACATATAATATTGAAAAAGACAAAAAATAATAATAATATATTATATATAATAGAGTATATTATATATAATATTAAAAGAGATAAAAAAATATTAATATATTATGTAAAATAAAAGATAAAAATAGTTAGTATATATTTTATAAATAATATGAAGAGATAAAAAAAAGTTATTATATATTTTATAAATAAAATGAATAGATAAAAAAATATTATATATATTATTATATTATATTTGAGAGGAAAAATAAATTTACAAGATTAACAATATACTATAATATATAAAAAATAATAGATTCTCACTACAACAAATTAAACATCTACCGACGCTTAAAAAGACTTCTGCCGACGTTTCAAAGCGTCGCAAAAGATATCACCGACGCTTAAACTTACGTCGCCAAAAGCAGGGTCGTTGTAGGTTACACTGACGCTTAAATAAGCGTCGGTAAAATTAAAATAAGCGTCGCCAAAACTATATATTTTTGAATTAATTTTTATCCCATTATTTTTTTTGTTTATTTGTTTTATTTTTTTTATTCGGTTTATATTTTTTCTCCAAATTTTCTTTTCTGTTTTTCATTCAATTTTATTTTCATTTTTTTACAGTTATTATTTATATATTTTAATAAATATTTTCAAATTTAAACAAAAATTCTAAATACATAAAATAATACTAATGAAATACAAAGTTTTTAATCAAAAATATGAAAACCATTAAATACATCGTAAAGTTATGTCTATTCATTGCATACACACCATCTATAATTAAAATATTTAAAATATTGAAAGCATTAACACTTATATTCTATTACAAATCAGAAACAAAATAATAAAGAATGAAATCATTCACATTATTTTTTTTAATCCAATGAAATACAAACAAAATAATATAAAGATGTTAAGGCATAACAAAAAAAATTATCCTACAATAAAATATAACTCACCCAAATCACCATTATTATACCTATTTATAATAAACTAATTTAATCATTAAATTGATACCAAACATATATATTTTATCATAATAATTTATTTAAATTCACACAATTACCTGATAAAATATTATGCACATGACTTTTAAAATAAGACAAAACCTTCTATTAAAGTCTTAAAGTCAAGCACTTTTTTTTAGAATAAGAAAGTTAAAAAAAAGTATAATTTATAATAAATAAATTAATATATATTTTTGAACATGGTCACAAGACACTTCTATTCATATTAACAACTTAAAATTGATTTTTTCTTGATCGATTTTAGCAAGCAAACATGGTAGAATGGGAATAGAAACATAGTGGTAAGACCTTTTTTTGTCACCATCTTCATCTCTTATACTCTATCTTTACATTATTTATTTATTGGGTATTTTGTTAGTCTACTTCTTCATTATTTAATAACTCTTACTTATCCCATACTAATTTTCTTATTTGTAAAATGTACTCTTACATTTATATTTCTTTAATAAGAAAAGAAAACAAATATCAAAAACTATGTAGATGAGAGATATGTATCACATACCTTTGAATCCATTGTTTGATGTATGATAAGAAATCTGCAATCAAATGAATAAAATTAGTACTTAAATTAAATATTTAAGAGCATCAATATTACATATTTGTTTTAAGAATGCTCAAATGAAAATGGCTGAACTAAAACCAGAAAAACTCAAGTCGATCGTAAATTAGGAATAACTCAGCAAACACTTGGCAATTATGTGTGCAAAAGATCTCATTAGATTATTTCTAGTAATTGTATATAAAGAGACAATGAAAACGATAGCATATAATCAAAATGTGGTTAGCCTATAAATTAATAATAACAAATGACAATAAAGATAATTCAAGTAAGATAATTCAACTAATCTTATGATGAGTTTTACTTTTCAAATCAGATTTGTAAGGCTAGTGTGAGTACCATTGTAAGGCTAGTGTGAGTACCACGAAATGAACCTGTATATGTAAGTGAATAACTATGTTAATAACAAAATTTGTATTACAGATCCAAGGAACATTTAATATGAAATTATTAATCTTGATATCAAATCAGTTCATGATACCAAGACAATATTGTATTTCATTCATATTCTCATCCCTATTGATATAGTTCCTAATATATTAATTTATGAAACCACAAAAGAAAATTTTAATTTAGTACATATTATAATTTATAACGTACTAACTCGAAACATTCTTTAGATCTTATTGAGATTCAATAGTTCAACAAAAATCAAACTACTACGAGCTAAAATCATGCATTAGATATGATTAATTAAAAGAATAACTCCTGATTCTTTCTATCCTAATATTTTATTGTCTCTTACAACCTAAATAAGTATTCCTAAAATAAATTTGTATTATTAAATTGAAATTGATTGACTCAAAGTATTTCACATATAAATATATATAAAACATGTTTATGTATAAAGAAAGTCAATCTAAATAAGTATTCCTAAAATAAGTATTCTTTCTTACAATAAATAAGTTAATAGATTATTGTTATACTTGCACTTAAATATATTTAATAATATTTAAAATAAACCAGGTCAATTTTTTTTTTGTTATCTATTTTTTAAAATAAGTTAAATTTTAGTTATTTGTTTTAACATGTATTTTTTATATTAATTATTTTTAAGCTTAAACATTTCATATTATTGAATGTGATAGTTGTATGTGTGTTATGTTTGAATAAATGACTTAAAAATATTAATATATTGAATGTTCAACCAATTTATATAGTCTTGTATTTGACTTTTGGATTTTTTTTTTTATAATTTTGATTAGTAATGGTGGTGTGATATTTTTGGATTATCCTATTTTGAAATTTTGAATAGTTATGATTGATTCATATTTTTCATTTTGAAATAAAAAAATGTTGAATATGTAAGAAAGTTTGATATTTTCATTTTGAAAACAATTTTTGGTTTGAGTTCGGGCATGAATTTAAAATTTTTATTTCAGTTTAAACTAGAGTTGGGCATCGTACATAAACGTTTGTATTCGACTCGGGCAAGTCGTGTTAGACTCTCAATCGTGTCGTGTTGTGTCGTGTCTAAATTTTATGCGTGTCGTATCGTGTCTTGACCCACTCAAAATATTATGATTCACGGACTCTTTCGTGTCGTGTTATTCGTGTCCACGAGTTTATTCGTGTCGTATTAACTCATGTTTAAATTCGTGTTTCGTATTATTCCGACTAGATTTTGTTATCATGTCAACACAATCGTGTCTTGACACTCATGTTAATTAATTATTTATTTATTTATATATATTAAATTATATTGTTAGTAAAATTTATAAAATATTATTATATTATCAAAGTTAAATTATTATCATATATTTTGTTTGAATGTTTTAATAATAATTAAAATTTTAAAATAATTTAAAATTTTAAAATAATTTAAAATTTTAAAAATAATATGTAATTAATAAAAGTAATATGTGAGATAATTATTATGAGACTCAAATTTCTATTCATATAATTTAATTAATATTTATATTTTAATATTTTAGTATATTTAATTTTAATTATATATATTACATTTATAAAATTAAATAATTTATAAGTTTAATTAAAATCTAAATATATTTAGAGAGACGTGGCCATTTGATAATATTAATGTAAAAGTGGGTAGTTTGAGAAAGAAAATGGGAGAAAAAGTGAAAAAGGTGGGTAAAATTTATAAATATATATTATTATATTATTAAAATTAAAATTATTATCATATATTTATTATTTAATGTATTAATAATAATTAAAATTATAAATAATTAAAAAATGAACAAGTAATTAATAAAATAATATCGAAGAGAATTATTAATAGACTCACATTTTTATTCATATAATTTATTTTTTATTTATATTATGTGTTTAATTTTAATTATAAATATTATATGAAATTAAATAATTTATTAATTGAATAAAAATATAATAGGTTTAGAGATTTTTTTTTGTTTTGGGAAAATAGGTTTAGAGAATGTTAATGTGGGTAGCTTAAGTCATTTGACTTTTCGTTTCGTGTGTATGCTCGTGCTCATGTCTTGTCTATATTTGTGTCGTGTCTATATTGGTGTCATGTCCATGTCGACTCGTAACCGTGTTTCGGTCGTATAAACTCATAATCGTGTCATGATCATGTAGTCTCGTGCTTGTATTGTGTCAACCCAAGACCCGAGTGAGATAATACTGTATCGTGTCGTTCCGTACAAATATCGTGTTGGATCGTGTCGATTCGTATTTAGTTAACCCATTGCCCAGCTCTACCTATAACCACGTTTTTGATAAGTTCGATCCTCCTTGCATAAGTAAGTTTTTTTTGTTGCCCAATCAGATATCGTGTTTTTACCTTTTCAATCAGCGGCTTGCAGTGTGAGATCTCGATCTGCTTCGCAGTTAACGGAATTCCTAAGTATCTTACGGGAAAGTTGCCTTCCTTGATGTCCATGATGTTAAAGATGTTCTACTTTGTTTCGTCTTTCACACCTTCATAAAATGTCACATTTTTGCTTTCATTAATAGTTAAACATGTAACCTTAGATAATCGATTACAATGTGTTGTTCTCGAATAAATTGTTTTATTATAATTTTGTTTTAGAAAGCCATTCTATTAAAATTAGGTTAGCTCAAAATTATCTAAAGTTGTATATTCAGTGTAAAAATCGAGAATCGAGTGACTACACCTTTATTTTTTAGGCTATTATTGAAATTGAAGTTAAGTGACAACTTAAAAGTTAAAATATACGTTAATATCCTATAAATATTTTAATCTCTCAATGAATTAAGTTAAGATTTGTTTAGACTTAAAGACAGAAAAAAACTTAAAGATAAGAATGTGGTTAGGTGCGAAAAAATGTTACAAGTTCAATGGTTTAAAATAGTTGATTTTATGAAAAAAAATGTGCTGGAATTTTTAAGATATAATTTGCTTGCATAATTTTTTTTTTATCATAGAGTGTTTGAATATATTATTAATGATTGATTTTATTTAGACAATTTCGAAATTATTCTATATTCCTTAGTCGGGAGAAATTTTATTGTTAATAAGAAAACCAACATTAAAGTCCTTGTGAGGTTATTATTTTATATACTTTTAGGGTTTAACTTCTATTATCAGTTTCTTCTTTTCTCTCTGATGTTACCATGGCTGCGCAGACGACTATACCATCTTTTCTCTTGGAGAAGAGCGTTTATGTCATTCGAACCATGGGTTTGCCAGGTGAAGTTCAAGATCCAAACTCTCTCTCTTTCTCTTTTTCTCTCTCTCAGTTTCATATACATGAATAAATAAATTATATATATATATATATATATATATATATATATATATATATATATATATATATATATATATATATATATATATATATATATATATATATATGGAACTTGGAAGAACAGCTCCTTTTGGAAGAACAGCACCTTTTCTCATATGGGTATCTTTCCTTTTCAATTCTATTCAACTCATCCATCAGTCCGTACTGCTTTCTGAAAAAGATATTCATATTTATTCAAGTTATTTATGTTTCTCCCTCTAAAATTTACCTTATTTTGTTACCTAGGGCATATATATGTACCCTGTATATATATGGATATGTGTAACTTTTACTTTTAATCCATATAATACTTCTCTTTTCCTTTTAACAACCTATTAAAACTCATTATTTTCTTTAATTAGCTAGGTTTTGTTCATCTCAAGATCTATCTGTTACTTATGTATAGAGTAGATGCTTACAAATTAATTTGCATCCTTAATTAGTAAGATCCTCTCCAAACTGACTGACTAATCAACTAATCTGATAGATTTTCTTCAAGCCTTTAAGTAAGTATCTTGGAAAGGCTAGGGTTCTTTAGTACTATTATTCAAGACAAGAGGTCATATTGAGAACCTTGAAAAGGTTTACTTATTCATAGTGAATGAGGTGAGGATGATCATACTTTAGAGGAAGTCTCTTCTAATTCCTCTCCTTTAATTTGGTTCAAGATCCATGGACTCATCCCTGTAGGAAGATATTATGGAGAGAAAGTTTCACTAAAGACTTGTGTTTTGGACCTTTGATGAAGATATCAAACAAGTTGATTCATATTTGAGCTATATCACAATATACTCTCTATTGGAATTAAATGATACTTTGTATTTATGTTTAATTTGCTTCCACATGGAGCAGTACCGGAAACATGAGCAAATTTGATTTCAACAAAATCTCTGTAGCTTCATTTTGGTAAATGAAGTTCCTCTAATAGTCTCCTTATTTAGCCATATACCATGACATGTACATATGCTGCGGAAACATATTCTAATTCATACTTTGCTATAAAGTATGACAATGGCTTGATTTTTCAAGTTCCATTAAATATGATTATTTTTTAAGAAAAATTCAAAATCTGTAAAGTTTTTTCTATCATCAATGTCTTCACAAAAATAATACAATATATAACTAGACTCACCTTGAATTTTAAGTGACTTGTGGACAAGTAGTACATTCATTAATCAATTGTACCTCCTTATACTTTTCAAATATCTCAAACTTTTCACTAAAAAATAATTGAATTCATTGTTTCTCTATCTTCAATATTTTACAATTCATATGAAATTGAAGATGTCATTCACATGCCTTTCTTGAGATATGCTAATATCTACTTCAATTTTTTTCACTTCTAAGCCTAAATATGATGACTTGAGTCCCATGTCTGTCCTTTCAAACATATATATTCCCTTTTAATTTGTCAAAGAAGGTTTTGATTTTACTTATGAAAATATGATCTTCAAGTCCCATGTATAAATTTCTCACTACCTTTAAGTCACAGTGAGATTAATAATCAAATAGTCTCCATGTGAGCCAATGCATAGACTTCATCATAGTCTACTCAATATTCTTGATTGTAACTTTTTATCACAAGCCATTTTTTTTATTAGTTTTTGTATTGTACACTTTAACTCTAATTGTTTTATGGTAATTTAGAAGTAGAATCAGTTCTTAATATATTTATTAATTTTCAAGTACATTCATCTCATTTTTTCTAGGCTGTCTCTATATTTTTGTCTTAAGGCATCATCAAAAGTTATGACTTGCATTATACAAGAAATGTACAATTCAATAGTATCAAAATAACTTCTTATAAACTCTATTTAGGGTGAAGTCATCATTAAATATTGATAATAAATTCGTTAATATTAGTTTGCACTAATTCAAGTGGATGGTTGCTCTTTATGTAGCTTATGTGGGAAAACTTTGTCTTATATGTTTTTTTAGAAGTCATATTTTACATGATTGATTGAGATTGGATTAATTAGGACATCTCTTTCACCGTCACTTTCTCATTCACAAATTTGAGAGTCACTTTCTTATTCTTTCTCTTTGTCCAGGACTGTGTCTCGTTTTCCTTGCCCTTGCCCACGCCCGTTTTCTATTTTTTTTTTCATTCATCATGTTTGAAGTAAGTTTAGCTTCATAGAACTATAACATTTTTCCATTTGCAACTTATGCAAATTTTTAAGGAATTAATGCAGAAATGGCGCTCATGGAAACTTTCCAAATTACTTTTCAAGATGCAGCAATAGGTGGTAATTGGTATGATTTTGAAGGAGGGAAAAGTGGTGAACTAGAGGAGAAGAAATAGTATCAACATCGACAACAATATCATGGAGGTAATTTTTTTTTTTTTCATTTAGGAAGAGGAGACAACACATTTCAAAACTACTTTACTTTCAAATAAAAAAACACAACTACTTTACTTTTATTATATTTTAAATATAAAAATAAAAGATTTAAATAATTTATTTAACAAAATTTCAAATAATTTATAATTTTTTTATTCTAACAATTGTTTTCAAAATAACATATAAATTCCTAAAAACACTAGTTTGGTTTGTGGTGTTTTAGAATTTGTATGGGATTTTGTGCAAAAAGAATGTTGTTTGATATAAAAATTAGGTTATTTGTGTTAAGATAAATTACTAAGCTCAAAATGCTTTCTATACTAGTTATTAGTTTCTATTTTATTTGGAATATGGGGATTTATTCCCATGACAAAGTTAGTTGATGCTGAACTGTTATTGGCTTGTCATTCCAATGATAATGATAAATAATACTCAAGCTACTCTTCAAAAAAACAAATGATAACAAATGATATATAAGCAATGCTTAAGTCTTTAAGTATATTCAAACTTATGAAAAAAGAACTTTAATTCTCCTTAAGTTGTGAAATGATAAAATATTAAACTGAAAAGAATAATATTCAGTATATATATGGTTCATAATTTAAATCCTTAAAAAACATTATGCATTATTCTATCCATGAACTAGCCGTCTAATTTTTTTTTAAAGTAAACCATATTTTTGGACACAAACAAATTAATGCTTAAATAACTAATATTTAATTTTTACTCGGTACTACGTCAAATCCGCTTCAAATCGTCATTTTAAAACAAAAAAGTGGAGAATTATTTAGAGATAGGCATACTAAGACGACCGGTTTCGGGTTTCGGATACTACAGAAAATGTAAATTAAATCAAATATAATATTATCTATTTTTCTTTCTTCATTTTTTCTTAATTTATTGTTTATACAAAGTAGAGTCCTATGAACAGTAAAAATAGTTAAAAAATGAATAAATTGAGTTTTGATCAAATAAATGTTTTGTTTAAGTTAGATGGTCACTAAATGATGTATTCAGTGACAGATGATGTGCATTTATTGGTCGTGAATTGTTCAAGAATCAACAATCCATGTTTGGAATGCTTATAAGTTTTTCAAACAAGGGTTATTTATTTTGGTATAGTTTCATTGTCACTTAATGCACACCACTTGTCACTAGATATATTAGTTAGTGACCATCTAACCTAATCGGGCACATTCATTTGATCAAAGCTCCATTCATCGGATTTTTTTATTCGATGTTGATTTTTTTCCCTTTTGGCTTTTATTGCTTCTCATAGTGGTCTGCTCTGTGTAAACTATAAATTAAGAAAAATCAAAACAAGAAATTGAGATATATATATTTTCTTTAGCTTACATTTTAAGTAGTGTCCGAAGCTGGTCGTTTTAGCATTCCTGTCTCAAGGTAATCTTTCATTTTCTTTTTAGACCTGAAACGACGGTTTGAAACAACGTCGATGTAGTAATGCAGAAAAACCACATATTAGTTATTTATGCAACAACTTGTTTGTTTCCAAAAATCTGGTTTAGCTTTCAAAATTATAGACTGATGTTCTTGGATAAGATAATGAGACAACTTTGTTAAGGATTTAAATCGTGAACCTATTTGGTTTAGATTAAATTCAAATCTATTTGTTAGTAGAAAATTAATAATAAGTAATTCAAAATCAGGTTCTTAATTCTAAACACTTCATTTAAATATGCAAGCATTTAAAAAGCTCTGGAGATTTTTAAGGAAACGTGATCGGCACAAGCGGCACATCACGACACAATCGGCACGGCATCACGATAGACACATACAACACAATCGTCGTAGGTATTGTCTTGAGTCGGAAATCATCAAATTGGCACCGAAATCACCATTTATCAAAGAAAGTGCGATCGGCACGGGCGTCACGGTTGGCATAGGCGGCACACAGTCTTATCTTCACGAACGACACGATATTGTCTTGCGTCATAAGTGAGTCATTAAGTTTATCTAGTATAGGGTTTCTTGTGCATTTGTAAACATCTCAGGAATTGCCCTCGATTGCGGTTTATCTGTTATCATTTCTAAGGTTTTCTGCAATTATTCTATTCTTATTCTATGTTTCTACCATCATGGGGAAGGGAAATAACAAAAGTAATAAATCTAAAAAAGTTAGGGATTTTGTGCTGGAAGGAACCAAGAAAGCAGCCGTCAAAAAATTGAAAGAATTGCTGAAGAAGTTATCAAAGAATAGTAGGATACCAACATAAGTAAACAATCTGCTCCAACTGTTATTGGGAAAATTTCTATTGAAAATGTTGCAGAAAAACAAGGGGACAATGAAGAAGTTTGGAAGATACACTATAATGAAAGAGCTAATCTGTTTGGGCTAAAAAATCAGATTACAAAGCTCCTTATGAATGTCAAAAGGTGAGAAATTGTCATCAACAAGGAGAAACTACAATAGATTACAATTCAACTCAACATCCACTATCTTCAAGACTGAATCTGTTGAAAAATGAAGAATATGAAGAAATTGTTCAATGGTCAGTTGTTACAATGAAGGAACTGATGAAGGCTCCCAAATCTAAGTCATATACTATTAGGAGCAACTCGACATGGAAAACTAATGAAGTTTGGAAGAACAACAATGCAAAAAAGTCAGAAGATCATGCCTATAAAGGGAAAATCTACTTGGGCAATACACAAACAAAAGTGGAGGTATTGAATTCTCAATTTGAATTTAAATTGCCTACTGAAGTAAAGGAAAACTGTATAAGGAAATAGGAAAATGTACTTGTGGGAAACTACATAGGGAAAAATATAGTATCCTTCCCAATTACTAAAGATGCACTATTGAAGCAATGGGAAGGAAAATGGTTGGAGAAGATTTCAGCAAATATCCATGATTTATATTTCCTTAAATTCAAGAATGGATCTAATCTGGAGGAAATTCTAGAAAATGGGCATACATATATAAGATCCAACTGTATAAAATTGGAAAAATGGTCTGAAGACTTGAACCTATTGAGTAAGCCAAAAGAAACTGCATAGATATGGTTCAAGCTCTGGAATATACCTGTACATATGTACAATTCTAAAGCACTTAGTAATTTTGCAGGTTTATTGGGTAGACCATTATACATGGATCCAATTACTGAAGAAGGAGCGCACCTATCATTTGCTAGAATTAGCATTGAGGTGCATCCTAGAAGCACACTACAGAAAAGTATGACCGTAGTAGACAGAAATGGAAAACCTACTATCATGGAAATCACTTAGGAGTGGAGGCTACACAGATACTCTTTCTGCAATATCTTCCAACATGCAAGCCCAAAATGTGATTTGGCTAAAGAAGAAGATAAGAAAATTCATAAAGGACAGAAAGTAAAGATGCAGGTAATGAAACAGAGATGCCTATTTTTAAAGAGAAAAATGTGGTTAAAGAATAGGAAACAGAAGATAAAGAAAATTATATACAAGAAGAAAGTAGTATGAAGAAGGAGGTGGAACCTCAACCTAATCATGTTGAAGAGATAGTTGAGAATTCTTAATCAAATTAAGTTGAAGTGGATTGCTGATGAAAATAGAGAGGAAAATACTCTGGTTAATCAAGAGAAAGAAGAGAATTCTTAGATTGATACAGAGGAATCTAAAGTTGCTGAGAATTCTAAAACTGAAGTTAAAGGAAATAAAGACAATGATCTCAAAATTCAAGTTGATAACAAAGTGAAGAGCCCGAAAATTCTGAATAATAATTATTTCTATCAAATCAGAACAAGTCCATATAAAGAAAGAAATCAAAATGAGAATAGGCAATATTTATCAACCTTTTCAGTTCATCCCCCTTTCATTGAAAGAGGAAGGGGAATGGAAAGAGGAAGGACAAGGGAAGAAGAAGACAACATGTTAAGACATCAGATTGGTATGGAAATAAAAATTCTTATTGAGATAATTAGGATTTGATACAGTTTGTAATCTTTGTTTGTAATCTCTTGTATGTTTGATTACTACTAATAAGGTTCTTTAGGGTCTTTTAAATGTCATCATTTAATCATAGCTAAAATTTGTCTAGCTTTGATTCTTGAACCTCCCACCTTTGGGATTTTAATGAAATGGTTATAACCGTTTTCTCAAAAAAAAAATTAGTCACACGTATTTTTGAATATTGTTAAAAATTTAAGAGTATTTTTTCATACAAAATTATTTTATAATTAAAATGAAAATTTATGAAAATTTTAAAATATTATTATCAAGGACTAAATAAGAACAGTTTTAGATTCAAGGAGTTTGACAAATGAGTTCAACTATTATGAACTCATTCTAAATCTCAATTATTTAAATAAATAATAATATTATTATTTTAAATATAAATATAATAAAATATACATATAAACATTATTTTTAAAATAAAAGATAAAATACAATTTACAGAAAAACAACAAATTTTGAATGATCACTAAGGATCAAAGTTACACTAATACTCGTTGTAGTTAAATTTAACCGTTACACTAATATTTTTATATACAAATATATAATTAATAAAAACCTGCAAGAGAACCCTCCAAGAAGAGAGATATCTAGGTTAGGGTGTGGTGAGCTTAAGAAAAAAAAAAGAAGGATAAATTATTTTTAATTTCTTAATTTTTTCAAATCTAATTCACTGTTTGATGAAATATTTATTTACTTTCTTTTTTTCTTTCTATTTTTCAACCTCAAATCAAATTTTGTTTAAATCCAACTTAACTCCAAATAATAATTCTTTCTATATTTCGTCCTCATCTCAAACACATTCTTCCCATGTCCATATTACAATTAAAGTCTCATAATTGGAACATAATTATCTAATAACCTAATATTCAATCATATCATCTAATAATTAAGATAAATCATGATCAAATAAAAAACAAAAACAAAATCAATTATTTCTTTTTAAATATTTATTTTGATAGTATCTTTTTAACTATAAACTCCAATAATTCATAAACAAACAAGTTAAGAAATGTTTTCAAAGTTTTGTTTTTCACTACTCATTCTCAGTCTGAGTGCGAGTTCGTTACTTTTGTAATTTTTTTTATGTTTAATGTTATTGACATTTTTTTGATTAATATGTACCTCAAATATATTTCTAAATAGAGACCATCTTAGAACAAACTATTAGAATGCACGGGTAAACAAACTAAGTAGTTCTTCTTCCCTCATTCTAATTGGATACTTATTTAAAATTCTTTTGTACGATTAAAAGTCGCTCATTTCTTAAAAAGTAATAGTTTTATTCGAATGGTATAAGTTTCATTTGTTATCATCCTCTCGAATCTCATAATACAAAATTAAGAACTAAAATAATAAGCTTGGCTTGTGTTAGTTTGTAAACATATTTGTCGAAAGATATACTTGGCTCTTTAAAAGTCGCCACCTAATATACATTTTAAAAATTAGGAAAATAAATAGTTTTCAAATTTTCATTTATAGGTTCGTTGCTTGGTTATGTGTGGAAAATGCATCAGCGCTATGATCAACACGCCCCTCCATAATGACGTCTCTATTTCGAAACATAACATATTCAATAAGGAATTAACATGTAAATCAAAATTAATTAACATTAACATGATTCCAAATGGACATAGTTGGCTACTGGGCGCAGCAAATGGTCATTCTAAAGAAGGTAATGAAGAAACTCAACACGTTGATGATGAACTTTATCTGGGGCAATAGCGGAAGAGAAGGAAAGAAAGTCAAATTGATCGCTCTCTGCAAATCGAATGACGAGGGAGGCATCGGCTTGAAGAACTGTATCGAGTGGAACAAAGCTCTCACCATCAAGCATCTGTGGACTTTGAAGCGTAATCATGAGTCACTATGGATCAAATGGGTACATACGAGGTTTATGAAATACGAAACGAGCATCTGGACCGGCAAAATTCATGAAGGTATGAGCTGGTCTTTAAAAAAGTTTTTTATACTAAGAAACGATATTGCAGATCTTTATGACATCTGGCTAGTGGACGAGAAAGGCAATATATTCTAGCACGACCCCTAGTTCGAAAACCAGCCTATCATCCACAAGGAGGAGTTTCAAAATACTTGTATCAGAAGGGACTGCGCATAAACAAAAATTAGAGACATTAAAGACGAGAATTGGGACTCACTTTTGAGAATAAATCCAAAAGGACAGAGGATACTTGATTATATAAGTAATATACAACTACACGACACACCAGATATTTATGAATGTAAAGCTGGTATCAAAGAAAATATGGGAGGTAACCCGGGAAAAAGCGCAAAAAGTAGAATGCGCTCCACTTGTATGGTCAACGAAGATTATCCCTCGACACCAGTTTATCCTATGGCTCTCCTTCTAAGAAAGACTCAACACTCGTGATCGTATCAACAAGTATATGAGCATCCCGGACGCAAGTTGTCTTCTATGCAGAGGAAATAAAGAAACCATAGATCACCTATTCGGGAGCTTCTGTATTGCTTCGGAGCTTTGGGACAGATTCTATAAAAGTCTGGAGCTGATCAGTATCTCAAGCGAATGAAATGAAATCAAAAAAGTGCACTACTCAAAGCCAAGGGAAATAGATTTGCAACAAGCGTGTTCAAGTGCGGCTTTGGAGCAGTGGTGTATAACATTTGGCAAAACGGAATGCAAGGGTATATGGAAGAACCCTCATTAGCGTTGAAAAGTTATGAAAAAATATTTTATCAGATTGCAAAGCCCTCACGGGAACGTGGAGAAGAATTTCAAGCACGGAGCAGAACTGGAAGATCTTTAGAAACTGGAATTTACCGTTTTTAGCTTTTTAGCTTTTATTCAGAATGTTACGACTCCAAAATCATTCTAGGCCTATCTAGAATGATCTCTTAAACTCGTGGTTTTTTCCCATTTTTTGGATTTTTTAATGAAATGAAGCTAAGTCGTTTTTCCCAAAAATAAACATGATTCCACATAGATGATCCTTAATTTATGTATGGATGCTAAAGTAGTCCCTTACTTCAAGTTGCTTGTGAGATGTAATCAAACCTTCTTCATTCGATTAATAACACACGGTTGATGGAGGGAAGTGAATTGTCCATAATCCCACAATTCGTGGAAGACTTGACCATACACTCTTAGGAGGATGACGCTTCGGTCACGAGCGCTAAGAAATCATTACTTTAGCTTTGGTTAAGAAATGCAAATGACCTCTACGAATAACACATGATTCAACATTTAACTAGTGATCAAACTAACCTTACTTGTCACTTACTAGAGTCCTCGTGACATATCGAAGAACAATTTATAGCCGAAAAAGACATCCAGACAATCAGAGAATTATTGATTTCATTACATACAATTGTCATCTCAATTTAACTATCCCTAATTCTTTAAAAATACTATAAGAATTACGACAACCCAGAATAAGAGCAATCAAAGTAGCACAACGCCTAGAACAAATCAAAGTCTGATCGATTAACATTTTTATCGGAATTTTCATAACTCCGCGTAAACGATGAATCATTGATCTTAATCATTTCTAATCGATTGAGAAATTGTGTTATTCTATAAATAAGTCATCATTCTTGAGTCGAAGTTCAAGAAACGACGACTAAACTTTGATCAAATTCTAGGCCAAAATTAAAAGTTCAATTGAAAGAGGAATCAATCAAACATGATCACACACTCAAACAACGAGAGAACAAGTATACAACCAACAATCAATTGAATTGAAGAGTTCAACAAACAAATAAGTAATAGAGATAATCAATTCGAATTACAAATGATTTGAACAACTTACTAGGATTTAGAGGATCTACTAATTCACTTTGGACGAACTTCATGGAATCGTTGCTAATCCTAGACCTAGGAATTAAGCCTAGGTTATAGTAAAGCATGTCTGCGATTATTTTCCCACCCTTTTTAATTAAGCAGAAATTGCTCTCGGCCTGGTTCAAGGGCGTTAAATGATAGAAAAAGTTACTAACAATTAACAAATGAAAGTATCGGTTTGTAGATTCAATTTGATACGTCATTCATCCCTTTAGTGCAGCGTAATATTTACTCTTGGAATTTGAAGTTTTAGTTGTTTCAACAATGATGACTAGCATTCGGGTGCGCTCTTAGATGAACGACGGGTTTACTTAGCTCCTAAAAAAAAGTCTTTTTAGAAATTATAAAACAAAAATACTCAAAAAAATATGAGAACCATGAGTAATATTAGACCAATATAAAAGGTGTAAATATTTGTATGATTTTTTTACTAACTAAGGTAACGAAAAAAACATGGGCTTATATTATAGAAGAAAACAAATAATGATAATCTCGTGAAATATGTCAATTCAAGTTCCATAATAAAATTTAACCAAACATATAAAATTGACAATCTATTAATGTTTTGCAATCTTCATACTTGATAATAATGATAAATAAATAGAAATGAATGATCATAAATTTTATCTATACTATTTTATCTATAGTCAAGATTCACATATGTGAATCGAAAAGGAATTCATTGCAAAAAATCTCTTCATCGTCATATATTTCTCACTCCATTACAAATTGCAATTTAGTGCAACACCTTAGATGGTAGGAAAAACAATATCTTTATACTATGTAATTTAGACGCGCACAGACAATTAATACCTTATAAACAAACTGAAAAGGAAGACCAATAATACCTTATAAACAAACTGAAAAGGAAGACATTAATAATGTTTAATTTTTAAAATATTCAGATTACTGAATTTGTGGTTAATTTGAATATATATGTGAAAGTAAAATGAATACTTTGTTACCTAAATAATGTTTAATTTTTAAAATATTCAGATTGGGATGTGGTTTGTCGATGGATAATAGGCCGGTATTAATTGAAAGTGGTTAAAAAAATATGAATCAAATATTTGATTGATCAAAATGAAAGTGTAAGGTCACGAGATGAGAGGTTCATTCGAAAAAAATATGTGATTAGTATGTGAAAAGATAAGTTGTTTTACCAAAGTGAATAGAATGTGGAATAAGAGTGTTCTATTTTTTATTTCAATATATTATTCATGATTTATTAAAATTTTAAACATTGAATACATATCATTTTTATTATTTTATTAAATTTATTTTATTAATATTTTTATTTGTGTGCATCGCACGAGAATCTTTCTAGTATTATATATATAGTGTCCCGCGGAGATTCTCCTAAACTGAATGGGACGAAAATGATAAATGCATTTTCCGCTGTTTTATTAACTTCTTGTTTATCCCTCTTTTCTTATATCTATGTCTATTAATGTATGCATAGCCAAATGAGATCAGAACTCACTTTGTTCATGCACGTACATAGATAAACAAAATGAATTCGAAAAATTAATAAACTTTTGATTTTTTTTCACTTTTAATAAATTAGCACAACTCTATTTTTTTTAGAGAGTAACCAGACTCTTAATCATGTTCGAACTTACAAATTTGTTCTAAAACATTTTAGGTAAGATTTTTGACCCTTAAATAATTTATAATTTTTTTTTACATAATCTGATAATTTATGATTGTGGATTAGGAAAATTTTGAGTTATTAGGAAAATTTTGAGTTATGAAAAAAATAACTATTTAAATTAAAGATTTAAATGTAAATGTAACAGATTAATGGTTACAAAATTTTCTCTAATAATTTTTATCTGAAAATACAATATGTTATATATAGAAGCTATTTTTGTAAGGTTATATATTTTTTTAAATTATGTGTAAAAAAAATTAATATTATTTTTCATACAAAATAATTTTATAATTAAAATTTTAATTTATGAAAAATTTAAATTATAGTATTTACCAAATAATAGCAGCTTTATATTCACTGTGATTTGAACAATAAGTTCATGAACTTGTTCAAAAACTCAATTATTTAAAATATATTTTTTTAATTTAAATTTAAATACACTATACATATAAGACAAATATGTTATTTATTAAACAAAAAAAACAAAGTAAGGAAAAACAATAATTTTAAATGATCATTAAAGATCAAAGTTATACTAATAAGTTCTAATCTAAAAAGTTTACTCAAGTAAATTGAGGAAATCGTGTGGTCAAATAAGATTCGATCCATTTTAACATTGGTTTGCGTATCAGTTATCTTTTTTTAAATGAAACATTATTTTAAAATATTTTTAAAATATTTGAGAGATTTTGAAATTAATCATGTAAAAATAATTAATTTTATTTAAATTTTAATAATTCGGAGATTTGTTATAATCAAATGATAACTTGATTTGAAATCCGGTTTAAAATAATTAAACATACTTAATCTAAGAAAAGATTATTTATTTGAAAATAGAGCCTCCAAAAGATTTTAGAAAAATCAGTAAAACATACGTACATAAACGTACTTTATACTAGAGTTTTCAAAAGGGGTTCGTTATTTGGTTACGCTCGGAAAAGAGCTTTCGCGCTATGTCATACGCACCCATCGAAGACGGTTTATTTATAAAGCATAATTATCTAGCTATCATAAGTTTAATTTATAACATTTATTTCCTTTAATTAGTAGTTTGGGCTCCTAAACAATGATACGTTTAGATTGCGTAAATAATTGTACATAATTATTTAAAAGGGCATACTTTCGATTGCGTTGATATAAGATTAAGTATAATACATAAAAAAAATATCATAAAAGTGTTAGAATTAAAATAAATTCTAAACGGGGCCTTAACCAAAATATTTGTTCAGCAAATATCCCAAAAATATTTTAAAATGATTTTCTGACCTTTCAGAATTATTTGAAAATGGATTGGGTTCTAAAATTACAAAAATAATTTTGGATTTTGAAAAGTGGAATGAAACAGGCCTTATGACCTAAGTCTTATGGCTTGGGTCTATATTTACCGATCTAGGCACAGACGGGCTCGGTCTAGACCGAGAGTGGTCTGGATTGGTGCTCATGACACTCGGTCAAGGGACCGAAGGGTTCGTCTCTGGGATTTAGAAGGCTAGATCCCAAATTCGGATTGTTCGGTCCTAGGTCTAGGAGGTTCGTTCCCAATCTAGCTTCCTCGGTCGTGATTACAGGTTTGTATCTTTTGATACAATCATAAAAACATCAAAAACATGATATGTAAGTTGTAAACAACTCATATGGATATAGGAATCATAATCCCTAACTCTAAACACGATCAATCAAGCTCTAGGTCGATCAATTTCTTAACCCGATTTCTAGAGCAAGAATTGAGAACTTTTGATTTAAGTCATCTAATGGCCTAATTCTTGTTCCAATAGATTTGAAATGATGTTTATAGTGGAACACAACCAAAACAAGAACATCAATCAAGCTCTGTAACAATTTTTAAAACTGAAATTCAAACTTATTTTTAAAAAAAAATAATTGGATCAAACATGATCGGGATGTTGATTTTATAATTTGGAAAACATCCTAACATGTTTATAAATATGTTAGGCAACTAATTGAATCAAAATTTAAGATTAAAAAGAACACCAAATTCGAAATTTTCATATTTTCAAATCAAATTTGGGTTTTTTTTAGTTAGGTGAATGGATGAATTCTCTTTCGACATAAAACTTAGAAATCATTTAGGGATTGATTTTGACTTTTGACTATAGAAAAAACAAAATTGAGCCCTAAAAATGATCAACTTGATCGAATTTAAAAAAAATCCAATTTTGAATCACAATTTGAATTTCAGATGAACTGGAAGCTTACTAGTGATTGAAGAACACTCCAATGATGAGTAGAAAGCTTTCCTAAGTCCTAGGTTGAAGATTAGATCACTAGAGCAATTTTTCAAAAAATTAGTCGCCGAAGTTCTTTATAGATCTTCAACCAGGCTGTAATTTGTGATGTTTGTTTTATGGATTGGAAGATTCACCTAGAGACTATTTATACCCGATCTAAATCCGTTCCATGGACAAATTCAACTTCAATTTCTCTTCTGAAATTATTCTTAAACGTTTCTGTTTTGTCCTTAGCAGCCTAGGTTATGGTAGCTTTTGAATTCCAACCTTAGGGGTAATGATGACGAGGGAGAGATGTGCTTATGGGTGAATTCTCGAAGGATAAGGAAGAAAGATGGCAGATATAAGATTTTTGGAAGGTTGTCGGCGTCGATCGTAGGCTTCCGACGTTCGCGAAGAAGAACAAAACGACGTTGTTTTGTTTTAAATGAATGTTCTATTTTGTTCCGTTGGCGGCTCATCAACGATCGGGTGATCATGCTAACGGGGTTAGCATCCCGTTAGTTGATCCTATATGGACCCGGGCGCGCATGTGTTTGGTTACAACCGACATGCATGGCTCCTTCTTGGGCGCTGGCTAGAATTTCTGTTGCAACATTTAAACATAATTTCTACCACTCATGATTATCATATTTTATTTTTAATATAAGGGTTATTTAAAATCGAACTTTTAACCCTTTTTGCATTTTTCTTTACCAAATTAATAAACAAAATATTTTTTGACAACATAATAAAAACTATGTTAATTTATTTTATTTTGGGGTATTTATTTAATTATTTTAAGTCATAAATTACCAAAATTAAATCATTTCAACCCCTTTTTGAGTTTATTTTGGGTAAAATAAATGCAATATTTTAACCTCAAATTATTTTTGATTTTTTATTTAATTTTTTAATAAGGGTTTAATTATCACAATAATTAGCCCTAATTTGATCTTAATTACCTCCGCTTTGGATTATTTTGAATTAAAAAATTCAAAATATTATTTTAATATTATTATTATAAATTGGGGTAGGTTAAATTTTCATGTTTACAAATTTGCTTAATTTTTTTTTTTGAAAAAACGACTTAGCGTCATTTAATTAAAATTTTCTAAAAAAGTGAAAAAAAAACCCACGAGTTTAAGATATCATTCTAGACAGACCTAAAATTATTTTGAAGACATAACATTCTGAATAAAAACTTAAAAGCTAAAAACGTAAATGAATTATCTGATTACAATGTTTCATATTCTAGTGAGTTCAAAAAACAGTAAATTTCAGTTCCTACAGATATTCCAGTTCTGCTCCGTGCTAAGAATTCTTCTCCACGTTCCCGCGAGGGTGCTGCAATCCGATACAATATCTTCCCATAACTCTTTAACGCTCTTATGGGTTCTTCCATATACCCTTTCATTCCATTCTTGACAAATGTTATACACTACTGCTCCAAAGCCGCACTTGAACACGCTTGTTGCAAATCTATTTCCCTTAGCTTGAGTAGTGTCGTTTCTTTGATTTCATTCCAATCACTCGGGAAACTGATCAGCTCCAGGTTTATATAGAATCTGTTCCAAAGCTTCGAAGCAATACAACAGCTCTCGAATAGGTTATCTATAAAAGACAGCTCGCGTCCGGGATGCTCATATACTTGCTGATACGATCACGAGTGCTGAGTCTTTCCTAGAAGGCGAGTCATAGAATGAACTGGTGTCGAGGGATAATCTTCGTTGACCATACAAGAGGAGTCCATTCTACTTTCTGCACTTTTTCCTGGGTTATCTCCCATATTTTCTTCGATACCAGATTTTCATTGTCCTCAGCTTTTTCATTCATGAATATCCGGTCATTACAAATTCGCTTAAAGTTAAGTATTATTAATTTGTTTTATACAAAGTTTTTGACAATTTTAACCATCAAATTAATATTTTTATATACAAATATATAATTTAATAAAACAAGTTTAAATCAATTCCTATTTTTTTATTTTTATTTAATTCACTAATATTTATTTTTTTCTTTTATTTTTCAACCCTATTCTAAATATTTTTAAGCCTAATTTAACTCCAAATTATGATTCAGGTCCATATTTAGTCCCATCTAAACATTCTCTCCATATTTTTTATCCATCTAAACAAATTCTCCCATGTTTCAACTCCAAAATTCAACAAAAACTTAGAATAAAAATTAAAAAGTTAATGAACCAGCGTGGCAATCTCATCATACCTAAAATGCAGTTATGAAGTAGTGATGGTCAATGATATAATTCTAATCACCATAGTCATATAATTCTAATCACCATAGTCGTTCATGAGAGGATTTAATTTGATTATCCCCTCGTTGCCATCATATGGTTGGATATAGTTTCTTTTGTTCGAATATCTCAACATATCCCATGTTTTCTTCACATGTGTCAACATTCTATCTCTATAGGTGTCAATGTGATAGGCGAAGACTCGAAAGGATCTTGAAAAATAACAACATATTTTAGGATTATGAAAGCTTCAAATTATAAGATAACACGTTAAAAAATATCAAACTCACGAAGATGAACTTCCATATATGGTCTAACTAGGCATGTGATAGATCGACCAATTTACTAGACGATGTGGCACCACCGTGGGATCCCGGACAATGGTGCCAATATTACTTGAGTAGTAGGTGTCGTTATCGCAAGTGGGCTTACCATCCATCTCTCTAAACTCTAAGTGCATCTTCTGCCCTGTTGGTAGTTTCTCGAGAACAGTGTTTTTGTTCTTCCACCGTCCTCTACTCATCGATGAAGACCCTACAAAATAATAGTGAAACAACATTTTTTAAATTTATATAATCATTTAAATATCACGTATAAGTTGTAATTAACTACATGTAGTCTTGGAAACATGGGAATCCTCCTCCGGGGTGACAGACACCTCAAGAATGGTAGAATCTGGATCATGTAGTCCCTTAATTTTCGAAAGTGATCCCATAAAGCTCATAGGATCATCGGAGCTCGAAGCTCGTCTAAATGTCTCGATAGGGCTTGTTTTGTAGCTCGTTTATGTTACATGATATCTGCAAGAAAAATAAAGTTAAAATTTTAAAGAGGTCATCCTATTTGACACAAATAAAACATGTCTAGATGATTGAATAACGGTGATTTATCTTTGTGACTTTCCATCCATGTCTAGATGTCATATCTGTAGCGTAAAAAACTTGTTGTTCTTGACTTGCCATTACAAACGGATCATAAATCTGAGTTCTCAATGTCCTGTTCACATTAACACTTGCAAACCTATATTTATCTAATTTTTAACATAGTCCTTGGAATGTACATCAAACCATCTACACTTGAAAAGAATTACTCAGTTACAACCAAAATACTGAACTTCTATGATATATGTGAGTACTCCGTAGTAATTTATCGTTTCAACTTCATTGTTGTCAATTACTAAGACACCACTATTTTGTGTGGTTAACCCTTCGTCATGCTTCTCGGTATTGAACTTGTACTCGTTTATTTTATAGGAGTTATACTTCTTAGCATAAATTGTCGGGCCACTCTCAAAAATCTTTAGACTCAAAGTTCGATCTGATTCACTAGTCAATTGGCTCACTTTCGTCTTGAAAAACTTTGTTTACCATGTTCAAGATTATAAAGATTGAGTCGCCTTGTATCGGTCAACTCTTGCGTGAATTTGCAGCATATAATGAAATTTAATTGTAATTAGTTAATTACAAAATTCATACTTAATCACTAATCATCTTATGAACTCGTAATTGTAATATTATTCGACTTCGAGACAATTTTTCGAAATGTATACATATGCACGCTCCCGATCACCCGATTTGTATGTTTAAAGTGTTGCAATCGATAAATCTTTGATTGCCAAGAATATAGAAAGTGTTAAAGTTGGTTGTATCGATATTTTTATTGACTCGTGATATTCTAAATATCGAGCACATATTCATAATCACGTGCAAAATGTAACTCTCACTAATTGACCTTCATTAAAGTTTTTATTCCGAAGGTACTTTTTCAAGGTATCCGTATATTGGTCAATTAAATACATTCATCGATACTGGACAGACATTAACAAAGCCTCAAAGGCCAAATGTAATATCATTGTGAATGACTAATTTTATTTAGGTATATTACTATTTCGCATAGAAAATTTTTATAAATTGTGAATGACTAATTTTACTTAGGTATATTCCTATGTAGGGAGAAACTTGTTACCGAATAAGAAAACCGATATTAAAATTCTTGTGAGGTTATTATTCTATCTCAATTTTATATATTGAGAAAAAATTTTAAATTTGAAGATAAATTAGATAAAAATTAGTGATTTGAATCAACTTAAAAAAATGTTTTTATATGCAATTTTACATTATTCATTCAAGTGTATTGGTAATGATTGTGTTTGATTATAATTTTTTTGTCAAATTATTAACAAAATTATTATAGCAGATTATTACGTAAACGATATACCCAAAAATTAAACGCTGAATAAAGCGCGACCCATCGATGTGCGTCTTCTCATCTACCTTCTCTACAAATCATTTGTTTATTGACTTTTTTTTTGTTATTTATTTTTAAAATGATCAACTAGTTAGCCAATGATGATAAAAAAAAAATCACTCTAAATTTTATTTATGTATTTGAATTAGGTTTACAATAAATATTGTATGTATAATCTCATATAGACATTGAATATCAAGGTCAGTTGCGGCCGAGACTTGTCTGCCGCCCTCTGCATTGACAACTGTTATGCCTCGACTGCATATTCCTCTAATGCATAGACACGTAATCACTCGACTGCATATGTATAATCTCATATATGTGTTCTTTTTTACCCTTATAACATTAAATATATACACATTCTAGGGTTTATCTTCTATTCTCAGTTTCTTCTTTTCTCTCTCTGCTTGTTACCATGGCTGCGCAGACGCCTATACAGAAGCTTAAATGGTTGACATCATTACCATCTGTTTTCACAGGTTTTAGATCCTCACCGACTGACGGGGATTTAGTTAATTACTATCTCAACGAGAAGATCCAGGGCTCGGAGAGGAGCGTGTATGTCATTCCTGAAGTTGAGTCTAAGGCTTTGCCAGGTGAAGTTCAAGATCCAAACTTTTACTTTCTCTCTCTCTTTCATAGATGAATAGATATATTATATATATATATATATATGGAACAACAACAGTGCCTTCTCATATGGTATCTTTCCTTTTCAATTTTATTCAACTATTCTTGTTTCTCTCTCTAAAAAATTGACCTTATTTTGTATCTAGGGTATACATATGTACCCTATTTATATTTATATATATATATATACTCCTTCCAATCCATGTAACCCTTCTTTTTTCCTATCTATAACTTATTAAATCTCCTTGTTTTCTTTAATTAATAGATTAGTTTCTCTGTTTCTCCACAATCAATTTCTCAATTAGGTTTTGTTCAGATCTATCTGTTTACTTATGTCTAGGGCTAGTCTTCGCGTTTTCAGGTCAGATCTATATATGGAATCAAATTAATCATAGATCGAGGCTTACAAATTAATTTATCAACTAATCGGACTGATTATCAACTAACCTGATTGATTTTCTTCAAGCCTTTAAGTAAGTATCTTGGAAAGGCTAGGGTTCTTTAGTACTATTCCAGTCAAGGGTTCAGATTGAGCACCTTGAAAAGGATTACTTATTTTTAGTGAATGAGATGAGGATGATCATACTTAAGAGGAAGTCTCTTCTAATTCCTTTCCTTTAATTTGGTTCAAGATCCATGGACTCGGTCCCTGCTGGAAGATATTATGGAGAGAAAGTTTCACTAAAGATTTATGTTTTGGATCTTTGATGAAAATTTCAAACAAACCAATTCATATTTCAGCTATATCATGATATGATCTCTAATGAAATTAAATGATACTTTGTATTAGATTTCATTTTTTACCACACTGGAGACTTGAGCACATACCATGGCATGTACATAACTTGCAGCTTCTAATTCATACTTTGGTTTAAAGTGTGACAATGGCTTGTTTTTTTCAAGTTCCATTAAATATGATTATTTTCTAAAGAGAATCCAAAATCTGTAAACGTTTTTATCATCAATGTCTTCACAAAAATATCACAATCACTAGACCCACCCACCTTGAGTTTTAAGTGACTAGTGGACAAGTAGTACATTCCGTAATCAATTGTACCTCTTTATACTTTTCAAAATTTTCAAACTTACAATACTCTTAAAAAGAATTGAATTCATTGATTCTCTATCTTCATACTTTTACAATTCAATGTAATATTCTATGGGTGTGCTCATGAGAATACTACTGATCATTGTGAAATTGAAGATGTCAGTCACATGCCTTTCTTGAGATATGATGTACACTTTAACTCTAATGGTCATTTAGAAGTAAAATCAGTTCTCAATACAGTTCTTAGATTTCAAGTACATTCATCGTCTGGGTTGTCTCTATCTTTTGTCTTTAGGCATCATCAAAAGTTATGATTTGCATATACAAAAAATGTACAATTCAATAGTATCAAAATAACTTGGTGTAAACTCTTCATTGTTTTGTTATCTTTATCTCTATGTAATAGAGATGATTGGTGTAGTTAAATCTTGAATTCATAACACAAACTCTTCATTTTCTCTATTAAAATAAGGAAGAAAGAACTCATAATCCCTTTCTTGTTTTATATCCCAATTTCATGTACTTGATCTACAGAATTTAATTGGGTTGTAACTCACATCAAACAAGACCCATGTCAATTAATTAGGGTAAAGTCATCATTAAAAGTGAGGAGTAGGATGTAGCTTGTACTAATTCAAGGGGATGGTTGCTCTTGATGTTGCTTATTTAGAAAAACTGTTATATCTTTTCTAAGTTGTCATATTTCAAATGATTGATTAGGATGGATTAATTGGGACATCACTTTAACCATCACTTCCTCATTCATAAGTTTAAGAGCATCAAAGTTCAAATGGTCATCTGATTATGTGCCAAAAACATGTTCAAAGATGATATGTTTTTACTTAATTATTCATTCTTTCTCTTTGTCTTTTTTCTTACCCATGCCCATGTCCATGCCCATACCCATGCCTATGCCCATGCCCGTTATATGTTTTTTTTTCATATCTCTTCTTAATTTTTGTTTTGTGAACTTAGAGTGAAAACTCCAAATATTTTATGTTCTAAAACATAAATATTGTGATTCCTCAATTACACATAACATATAATTTAATTTTGGGTGTTAAAAATCAAATAATTTTTTTCATGACACATAAATCTTCATATATTTTCATTATAAACATCCTTAACCCAAGCAATATTTTGATATCAAAACGAAATTCTTCATTTCCAAGGATTTTAAACACCACAAGAATTTGAGAATCAAATTATTCACTTTGACAACAAAACCAAAAGATTTTGCTAAAATCTTCCAAAACTTCTTTTGAGATGGTACTGTAGGCTTCTCAAACATGGAATCATCCAAACAAGGAAGATGGTAAGGGCTTGTTAATCCATTTTTTTTCTTTCAAAACATTTTTTTTCTCATTTAGATGTAAAGAAGTTTAATTTAACTTTGCACAACCATACCAAACAAATCGAGTTCTTTAAGTAGAGTAAGTTAGTGGGTTAATAAGTTAGTTGTTTATAAATAGGAGATTATGTAATATTTGTAATAATTAATAAATGAAATAGTTATTGTATATGGATTATCTCTCTCAAAGGCTTAGGTCGTTCTTGTCTTATCTAAAATTCTTCTAAAAACCCTAGATATCTAAGTTGGTATGTGACATCATTTTGAACTGCAAAAGACATTCTAAAATTTTAAATACATATTAATTCATTTATTTCAACAAATCAATGATTGGTGTGCTTTTAATTAAGATGGTCTCTTTTGTAGGTGCTCTATTATCAATTTCACCTATATATAAGGAAGTGATTTAAAGAATTTCCTTCCGTCAGAAATAGTCTTAATGTTAATCAACTTTTGGCTAGAAGTTTATGGTTGATTACTAAGTTTGAAAAGGCAAATATATTGATCAAATTCAAGTATTTAGCAGATTTTTTTCTGATTTGGTCGTTTAGGTCATGATTATATGAATTATCAATCTTTAATCTAGTAAAGCTAGATTATGGAAAGTTAGTTGAAGAGATTTCAAAGGAGGGAAGACAGGTATTCCAAGGGTGGAAGAGATTGACACTAATCAACACACTATTTTAAACACAAGTATTCTTCTATGAACTGTTAGGGTTAGGGACTTTCCATGACAAATCAAGCATAGAGTTGGTTGATTGTCAGACATTTGTAGTTTGATAGATAGATGGTTGGAATAGTATCTAGTTGATATTAATTTTAATCTGATATGAAATAGTTAAAGGTTATTAAACCCTAGATCGATAAGAGGGGTTGATTGTTTAGAAGTCATGCACATGCAAAAAAGATATATAGTATTAGCCTTATTAATTTAGGGTCGATATTTATTCCATTGTCATCTGATTCCTTAGCTAAATTTGATTGGATCTTCAAGTTTTATCTCATATTATATGGTCAATTAGTTGTTTTTATTTACTGGATGAAATTTGACTAGTTCTAGTTTACATGTTTACAGGTATATCCGTCATACAATCGAACCTTGAGCAGTTCTACTTCTCTACCCTTGATAAGAAGTATCCGGAAGAATCTCCAAGTGCGAAAACTACTCAATCTGGTTATTGGAAAGCTTTGGGAAAAGAATGCAATGTAACGTATTCCTCAGAAATTATTGGTAAAAAGAGGACTCTGTTTTTCTACATCGGTCAGGCACCAGGGTGGGAGGAAACTGGTTGGTTCATGTATGAACTTTCTTCCATTGACATACAGGTCAGGTTTACTTTGATAATTTTGAGTACCAATTTTTGTCAAATTTCTTTTTTGTTAATATGTAAATTAACCTCAACCCAATTACAGAAGCCCTTTGTTATTTGTCGCCTGCGAAGGAGCAATGGGGAGATGATAGATACAAGACTGTCACAGTTTGGGGAAGAATGGCAAATTATTGAGCAGAGTGGTGAAGCGGAGGAACAGAATCAGTATGAGAAAGAGACGGGAGGGGATCATTTGTTCTTAGACAACATTAACATCGACCATACTTCAAACGGATCAGCTTCAGACACGGCAGAAAATGTAAGCTAAAACAAAAATATAAATATATCAGTTTCTTGCTTCGCTTCAACTTTTTTTAATTTATAGATTTTGAAAGCAGAGCCATGCGAGCAGTAGCAAAATCCAAAAAAGGAAAAAATCCGCATCACATTCAAAAAGATCGGATTGTTGGAATTTTGATTTGACGAATGTGCCCGATGAGGTTAGATGGTTACAAGTTGATGCACAAAATGACAAGTGGTGTGCATCTATTGACGATGAAATTGTACCAAAATCAACAACTCTTGATTGGCAAGCTTATTATTTCTATGCCGCTAACCAATAGAGGTGAGTTCAAACTCGTCTAAAATCTTCTATCAATGTTTTTTTGTCTTTACTCCATTGGACCACCATCATATTAGACTTTCTTCCTATAATCTTTCTTAGTTCAATAATGAATCTTTACAAGATTTTATGTGTTTCTCTTGTAGTTTGATTTTCTTAAGATTGACAAAGTTGGGTGTTTATTTATTATTTGTTTGATTTGGATAGTAATATATTGCATCTGAATTGTTTTTAACATGGTTTTTTTTCTTATTAATATGAATTTGATTGTTTAAGCTTCTTTTCAATTCCTCTTTTCTTACATATATGTCTATTGTATATATAGTCAAATGAAATCTCTCACTTTGTTTGTACTCATACATAAGTCACAAAAATGAAAGCCAATTTTGGGATTATCCTTGTTTAGAAATAATTTATAAGCTTTTGAAATTTTTTTCTTTTTTAAAAGATTAGCACTACCCCCAAACAGTCATATCCCTACTTTCATTTATGATATTTTGAATGAGAATAAATAAATTAAAGACATTTTACTAAGATATTTTATGTAAGACTTTTGCACTTCATTAATTAATAAATGTTTGGACATAATCTAATAAGTTTGGTTGTGATTTTAAAACTTTTCTATGTATGTTTTTTTCTAAATTAGACAGTAGCATGCAAATGAAGGAGCAATTTTATTATTGTGGAATAGGAAATTAGGTTGAGTTAAAAATTAACTATTTAGGTTAATAATGAAAAAAATACTTATATAGTATGTTATATTTTTTGTGCTAATGATTTAAATTATATGATTAATGAGAAAATAAATTAGAAAAATTTGTATTATATTAATAGTTTTGGGTTGATTGGACAATGAGAATGAACTGTTGTTATTTTATGCTTATTTCAATATATGAATTGAGTTGTATGAATTATGTCCTATTTTTTAAAGAAAATAATATTTGTTTTATTATATACTAATATTTTTTTAATGTATTTTCAACTAAAATAATTTTATTTTCAAAACTTTAACTCAAAACATGATTATTAAATAACTCTAATCCAAAGAAGACTCGAAAGAAATGTAGCAAATAATAATATTGACAGAAATTATATCCACTAATAACTAATTCAATATGTCAACAATATTAATATCAAATTATAACTAAAAATTAGGTTTATCTTTAATTTTTCAACTTTAAAATATTTTAAATGTGTTTTTAAGTGAATAAATAGTTTATATTATACTAATTTCCTACTAAATACTTTGTTTTTTATTATTTATGAATTTCTAAATTGTGTGAATTCTTATTTATCTTTTGTTTTTTACTTTTCTTTTCATTTTACAGTTATGTGTGACTCAATATTACATTTAAGGTCTTTTTTTGTTTGATTTTTTAAAAATTGGGAGTAACTTGTTATTTTAATAACTTATTGGAACTCCTATAAAGGTTATTATTGAACTATTTGTATAGTTAATTTAAAATCTAAAATTTTATTTTTTAAATATTTAGTTATTTCATTTAGAATTCTATTTGAAAAATTAAAATTAACTAGATCCATTTGTGTGGTATCAAATGAGGGTCTATAATATTTTGCTATTTTACTATAATAAATTAGTATTTTTGTTTAGTATAATCTGGTCATTTACTTTTTTTTTTCAATCTTATTATAGTTAATTAATTTAGCTCAATTGATTAATTAACATGTGAAATGCTTTATTTTATAGAGCATGCTTGAAAATATTATTTATTTATCATAAATTTGGTATATATATATATATATATATATATATATATATATATATATATATAATAATGATAATAATAAATTTATATCTATAATAAATATATATATAATTTACATATAATAATAATAAAAGTATATTAAAATATATTAACATATATATAGTAATTTTTTATTTTAAGAGTTTATATATATATATATATATAATTAAATTAATTTTTTTAATAATAATAATATGAAGAGAGCATAACGTTTAAAATATATATTTTCTAATTAAAATATTAAATAATTTAACCATAAACAAATTCAAGAGAATTAATAACTTATATTGTTTAGTTCTATATTATTAGTCTTTTAATAATTGTTTCTATTTTATTAGAGATCACCTAATATTTATCTTTTTATTTTTATTTTTAATATATATAATTTAAAATAGTTAAAATATTGAGTTCACTCCTACATTTTGGTCAGTGGGGTGAAATTCCGTTAATTAAATTTTTATTTTGGTTAAAGTTTCATTATTATAAATTTAATATTTAAAGATTTTATAATTTCTAAATTATTTTAATTTTATAAATATAAAGTAAATTAATATTAATAAATTTAAAAATAAATGATTAATTATTCAAAATTAATTTTTTAATTATTACTTCTTTTTAATATAATTTATTTATAAATTAATTAGATTAGAATGTTGGTAAAATGAAAATTTTGAAAATACTCTCTTTTATTATATTTTCATTTCACATTATTCTTATTCATTTTATTATCAAATTATTCGGTCCTATCATTTCTCTAACAATTATAATAAATTTATATTTATAATATAAAATTTAAAAGGCATATTAATATATAAATTAAATAATTTATATAATTTGTTTAAAATAATAAATTTATATTTAAATATATTAATGTATATTAACTATATATATCATTTTTATAATTTTAAAGTTTATATACAATTTTTTATTTAATTATATATAATTAAAATATTTAAACATTTTAATAATAATAATTTGAAAAGAAAATAACAGTTAAAATTAATATTTTTTAATTAAAATAATAAATAATTTAATAATAAACAAATTAAAGAGAAAAACTAGTAATTTTAATGTTTAGTTTTTATTAATCTTTTAATAATTGATTTCATGATTAAATTCAACTATACATGCTTGTTTTATTTTTTATTTTTTATTTTTTATTTTTAGTATATAAAATTTAATAACTTTAAAATAGTTACAATATTAAGTTAATTATATTTTAATTAAAATACTAAATAGTTTTATAATAAACAAATTTAAGAGAAAACCAATAATTTTTTAGTTGTTTATTATTACTCTTTTAATAATTGAGTTTATATTGTATTTTATTTTATTTTGTTTTTGTAATTTTATTTTGAACACATAAATTATAAGACATATTTAAAATACTTAATTCAGTTAGAAACTTGTATTTATTTTTAAATTTTAACATATAAATTGAAAGATGGTTAAACAGTTATTTGAATTCGACATGTATATTTTATTTTTAAATTTAATTTTTAATATATATAATTTTAAACTGTTAAAACAGTTTAAATGTGGATAAATTTTTAAAATTTTAAAAGAGATTAATGGGTTCTATTAATTAAATTTTTAGATTTACATTTTTATTATTATTATTTAATTTTTAAAGATCTTATAATTTTATAAATATAAAGTGAATTTATATTCATAAATTTAAAAATAAATGATAATTTATTCAAAATTATTTTTTTAATTATTACATTTTCTTAATATATATTATTTTTAGACTAATTTTAGATTGAATTTTATATAATAATAAATTTATATTTATAATATATATATATATATATAATATAATATAATTTAAAAGACATGATATGAAGAGAGGTTTAAAATAGTTAATTTATTTAAATTTTTAATGTTTTTATTTTATTTTTTTAACTTTTATTTTTAATAGGTAAATTTAAAAACCGATTAAAATAGTTATTTGAAGTAGACAAGTGTATTTTAATTTTTAATATACATAATTTTAGACCGTTAGAATGTGGAGTGAATTTCTACCATTTTAAAAGAAATTATAGTCTCTATGAATTAAATTTTGGACTAGTTAAATTTATATTAATATAATTTACTCTTTATAGATTTTAAAATTTATAATTTATTTTAATTTTATAAATATAAAGTGAATTTATATTTATAAATTTAAAAATAAATGATTAATTATTCGAAATTATTTTTTAATTATTACATTTTCTTAATATAATTTATATTTAGACTTAATTATATATAATAATAAATTAATATTTAGAATATATATATATATATATATAATATAATTTAAAATAATTAGTTTATTTAAATTTTAAATGCTTTTATTTTATTTTTGTAATTTTTATTTTTAATAGGTAAATTTAAAGACCGTTAAAACAGTTATTTGAATTAGGTACGTGTATATTATTTTTATTTTTAATATATATAATTTAAAACCATTAAAACAGTTAAAATATGGAGTTAATTTTTATAATTTAAAAGAGATTAACATCTCTATTAAATAAATTTTTAGACTAGTTAAATTTATATTATTATAATTTACTTTATAAATTTTATAATTTATAAATTATTTTAATTTTATAAATATAATTGAATTTATATTTATAAATTTAAAAATAAATGATTAATTATTTAAAATTATTTTTTTAATTATTAGTTTTTCTTAATATAATTTATTTTTAGACTAATTTTAGAATTAATTATATTCAGTAATAAATTCATATTAATAATAATAATATATATATATATATATATATATATATATATATATATATATAATATAATTTAGAATACATAAGAAGAGAAGAAAAGAGAGGTTTAAAATAATTAGTTTATTTAAATTTTAAAGGTTTTTGTTTTAATTTTTTAACTTTTATTTTTAATAGATAAATTTAAAACCTTAATACAGATATTTGAACTAAGCACATGTATTTTATTTTTTTGTTTTTAATATAATTAAACAATAAAACACAGTTATAAAATGTGGAGTTAATTTCTACAATTTTAAAAGAGATTAACGTCTTTATTAAATAAATTTTTAGACTAGTTAAATTTATATTATTATAATTTACTTTTTTTAGATTTTATAATTTATAAATTATTTTAATTTTATAAATATAAAGTGAATTTATATTTAATATTTTAAAAATAAATGATTAATTATTCAATTTCTTTTTTAATTATTACATTTTCTTAATATTATTTACTTTTAGACTAATTTAGACTTAATTATATATAATAATAAATTCATATTTATAATATATATATATATAATATAATTTAAAAAACATATATGAACGCATCTATTTAATTTTTTTAACTTTTATTTTTAATTGTTAAATTTAAAAACAGTTATTTGAACTAGACACGTGAATTTTTTTTTTTAATTTACATAATTTAAGATCGTTTAAATAGTTAAAATGTGGAGTTAATTTCTACAATTTTAAAAGTGATTAAGTTTCTATTAATTAAAATTTTAGATTAGTTAAATTTATGTTATTATTTAAATTTTAAACGTTTCTATTATATTGATTTTTAAATTTTATTTTTAATAAGTAAGTTTAAAGACAGTTAAAACAATTATTTGTATTAGACACGTATATATTATTTTTTATTTATAATTATTTGTACTAGATAAGTGTATATTAATTTTTATTTTTAATATACATAATTTAAAACTGTTTTAGTATCTGTTAATTAAATTTTTAGACTAGATAAATTTATGTTATTATAATTTACTCTTTCTAGATTTTATAATTTATAATTTATAAATTATTTTAATTTTAATTTTATAAATATAAAGTGAATTTATATTTATAAATTTAAAAATAAATGATTAATTATTCAAAATTGTTTTTTTAATTATTACATTTTCTTAATATAATTTATTTTTAGACTAATTTAGACTTAATTATATATAATAATAAATTCATATTTATAATATATATATATATATATATATAATATAATTTAAAAGACATATGAAAAAAAGTTTAAAATAATTAGTTTATTTAAATTTTAAACACTTCTATTTTATTTATTTTTAATAGGTAAATTTAAAAAGTTGAAACTGTACTAGACATAGACACATGTATATTAATTTTTATTTTTAATATACCTAAGTTTGAATAGGGAGTTAATTTCTACAATTTTAAAAGAGCATCTTTATTAATTAAATTTTTAGACTAGTTAAATTTATGTTATTATAATTTATTATTTTTAGATTTTATAATTTATAAATTATTTTATTTTTATAAATATAAAGTGAATTTATATTTGTAAATTTAAAAATAAATCATTAATTATTCAAAATTATTTTTATAATTATTACATTTTCTTAATATAATTTATTTTTAAACTAATTTAGACTTAATTATATATAATAATAAATTCATTATATTATATTATATATATATATATATATAATATAATTTAAAAGACATATGAAGAGAGGTTTAAAACAGTTAGTTTATTTAAATTTTAAAGGCTTATATTTTATTTATTTTTATTTTTTATTTTTAATATGTAAATTTAAATACTATTAAAAAAGTTATGTGTACTATACACGTGTATATTATTTTTTTTTATTTTTAATATACATAATTTAAAGATGACGGTTAAAAGGTTAAAACAGTTATTTGTACTAGACATGTGTATATTATTTTTTATTTTTAATATACATAATTTAAAATCGTTAGAATGATGAGTTAATTTCTATAATTTTAAAAGAGATTAACGTCTTTATTAATTAAATTTTTAGACTAGTTTAATTTATGGTATTATAATTTACTCTTTTTAGATTTTATAATTTATATAATATTTTAATTTTATAAATATAAAGTGAATTTATATTTATAAATTTAAAAATAAATGATTAATTATTCAAATTTTTTTTTTAATTATTACCTTTTTTTAATATAATTTATTTTTAGACTAATTTAGATTTAATTATATATAATAATAAATTCATATTTATAATATATATATATATATAAGGTTTTAAATTCTCGCCGATTGACGGAGAATTGGTTCGATTACAATCACAATAAGAAGCTCCAGGGCTCGGAGAAGAGCGTTTATGTCATTCGAACCATGAGTTTGCCAGGTGAAGTTCAAGATCCAAACTCTCTCTATCTTTCTCTCTCTCAGTTTCATATACATGAATAAATAAATTATATATATATATATATATATATATATATATATATATATATATGGAACTTGGAAGAACAGCACCTTTTCTCATATGGGTATCTTTCCTTTTCAATTTTATTCAACTCATCCATCAGTCCGTACTTCTTTCTGAAAATGATATTCATATATATTTATTCAAGTTATTTATGTTTCTCTCTTTAAAAAATTTACCTTATTTTGTTACCTAGGGCATATATATGTACCCTGTTTATATGTATATATATGTGTAACTTTTCCTTTCAATCCATGTAATACTTCTCTTTTCCTTTTTACAACCTATTCAAACTCATTATTTTCTTTAATTAGCTAGCTAGGTTTTGTTCATCTCAGGATCTATCTGTTACTTATGTATAGAGTAGATTCTTACAAATTAATTTGCATCCTTAATTAGTAAGATCCTCTCTAAACTGACTAACTAATCAACTAATCTGATTGATTTTCTTCAAGACTTTAAGTAAGTATCTTGGAAAGGCTAGGGTTCTTTAGTACTATTATTTAAAACAAGGTTTCAGATTGAGAACCTTGAAAAGGTTTACTTATTCATAGAGAATGAGGTGAGGATGATCACACTTTAGAGGAAGTCAATTCTAATTTCTCTCCTTTAATTTGGTTCAAGATCCATGGACTCGATCCTTGTAGGAAGATTTTATGGAGAGAAAGTTTCACTAAAGACTCGTGTTTTAGACCTTTGATGAGGATAAGCTATATCACAATATACTCTCTAATGAAATTAAATGATACTTTGTATTTATGTTTAATTTGCTTCAACATGGAGCAGTACCGGAGACTTGAGCAGATTTGATTTCAACAAAAATCTGTGTAGCTTCATTTTGGTAAATGAAGTTCTTATAAAAGTCTCCTTATTTAGTGCCATGACATGTACATATGTTGCATCAACATATTCTAATTCATACTTTGGTTTAAAGTATGACAATGTCTTGTTTTTTCAAGTTTCATTAAATATGATTATTTTTTAAGAATATTCAAAATCTGTAAACTTTTTCTATTATCAATTTCTTCACAAAAATATCACAATAACTAGATCACTTTCAGTTTTAAGTTTTAAGTGACTGTTAGACAAGTAGTACATTCATTAATCAATTGTACCTCTTTATACTTTTCAAATATCTCAAACTTTTCACTAAAAAATAATTGAATTCATTGTTTCTCTATCTTCAATTTTTTACAATTCATATGAAATTGAAGATGTCATTCATATACCTTTTTTGAGATATGATAATATATACTTAAATTTGTTTCACTTCTGAGCCTAAATATTATGACTTAAGTCTCATTTCGGTCATTTCAAACATATATATTCCCTTCTAATATGTCAAAGAAGTGTTTGATTTTACTTATGAAAATAAGAACTTTGACATAAAGACAAATAATTAAAATATCATACTTATCAAGTGACTTTACATAAGAGTATACCCACTTAGGCCAAAAAACAAATAAATTGGTACTTACTTCTACCCATATAAGGTATTCTTCAATCTTAGAACTCTATTTTCAATCTTAGAACTCTATTTTTGTGCACTTTTGCTAATAAGTCTAAAGGTTGTTCAATATAAACATCTAAAATATCTCTATGAAAGACTACCTACTTCACATCATCAAGCTTATAAATTTCTCATTTCCTTCAAGTCACAATGAGATTAATAATAAAATAGACTCCATGTGAGCCAATGCATAGACTTTATCAAAGTCTACTCAATATTCTTGATTGTAACTTTTTACAACAAGCCATTTTTTTATTAGTTTTTGTATTGTACACTCTAACTCTAATTATTTTATACTAATTTAGAATTAGAATAAGTTCTTAATATATTTCTTAAATTTCAAGTACATTCATCTCATTTTTCTCGGTTGCCTCTATTTTTTTTTTTGTCTTAAGACATCATCAAAAGTTATGACTTGCATTATACAAGAAATGTACAATTCAATAGTATCAAAATAACTTCTTGTAAACTCTACACAGAGATGATTGATGTAAAGACGATGTAGTTAATATCATAAACTCTTCATTTTCTTTATTAAAATAAGGAATTAAAAACTCATAATCTCTTTCTTGTTTTATATCCCAATTCATTACACTTGACCTACATAATTAATTGGGTTGTTGGTTAATTAAAATTAGTAGGAAATAATTAATATCATGCAAGACCCATGCCACGTCTTTAGGGTCATGTCATCATTAAATATTGACGAGTATGATGAATTCATTAATATTAGTTTGCACTAATTCAAGGGGATGGTTACTCTTTATGTAGCTTATGTTGGGAAAACTTTGTCTTATATGTTTTCTTAGAAGTCATATTTCACATGATTGTTTGAGATATTGGATTAATTGGGACATCTCTTTCACCGTCACTTTCTTATTCACAAATTTAAGAGCATCAAAGATCAAAAGGTCATCTGATTATGCGTCAAAACCATGTTTAAAGATAATATGTTTTTAACCTAATTATTTATTCTTTTTTTCCAGTGTTGTGTCTCGTTTTCCTTGCCCATGTTTTCTGTTTTTTTTTTCATTCATCGTGTTTGAAGTGAGTTTAGCTTCATAGAGCTCTAATAGTTTGTCATTTGCAACTTATGCAAAATTTGAAGGAATTAATGCGGAAATGGCGCCCATGAAACTTTCAGAATACTTTACAAGATGCAGCAATGTGTGATAATTGGTATGATTTTGAAGGATGACAGCGTGGTAAACCAGAGGAGAAGAAACAGTATCAACGTCGACAACGATATCATGGAGGTAATTTTTTTTATTTAGGAAGAAGAGACTACAAATTTCAAAATTTACCTACTTTCAAATAATATAACATAACTACTTTACTTTTATTAAATTTTAAATATAAAAATAAAAGATTTAAATAATTTATTTAACAAATTTTCAAATAACTTATATTTATTATTCTAACAATTGTTTAAAAAAAACATATAAATTCCTAAAAACACTAGTTTGGTTTGGGGGTGTTTTAGAATTTGTATGGGATTTTATCCAAAAAGAATTTTGTTTGATATAAAAATTAGGTTATTTGTGTTAAGATAAATTACTAAGCTCATAATGCTTTCTATGCTAGTTATTAGTTTCTATTTTAGTTATTAGTTTCTATTTTATTTGGAATTGGGGGTTTATTCCCATGACAAAGTTAGTTAGTTGATGCTGAACTGTTATTGGCTTGCCATTCCAATTATAATGATAAATAATGCTCCAAGTCTTTACTTATATCTAATCTTCTGAAACTATTTATTACCTTGTACCATATCAACAAATGATAAGAAATGCTTAATTAAGTCTTTAGGTACATTCAAAAGAAGGAACTTTAATTCTCCTTTAATTCTCCTTAAATTGTGAAATGATAAAATATTGGACTGAAAAACAATTCAATATATATATGGTTCATAATTATTAAATCCTTAAAAAAGCTATACATTATTCCATGAATGGTAAGGTAACCCATATTTTTGGACACAAAAAAGTTAATGTTTAAATAACTAATATTGACTTTTATGCAGTATTACGTCAAGTTTGCTTCAAATCTTCGTTTTAGATCCAAAAAGAAAGTAGAGAATTACTTAAGATAAATATGCTAAAACGACTGGTTTCGGACATTGCAAAAAAATGTAAGTTTAAACAAATAATATTCTCAATTTTTCTTTCTTCATTTTTTTTTTGAATTTATTGTTTATACAAAGTACAACCCTATGAATAGTAACAAAAGTTAAAAAGGGAAAAATTGACATCAAATGCAAAAAGATCAGCTGAATTGAGTTTTGATCAAATAATTGTTCCGATTAGGTTAGATGGTCACTAAATGATGTATTCAGTTACGTATGGTGTGCATTTATTGGTTATGAAATTGTACAAGAATCAACAATTCATGTTTGGAATGCTTATAAGTTTGTCAAATAAGGATTATTGATTTTGGTATAGTTTCATTGTCACTAAATGCACACCATTTGTCACTAGATATACACCATCTAACCTGATCAGGAACATTCATTTGATCAAAACTCCATTCATCAGATCTTTTTGTATTCGATGTTGATTTCTTCCCCTTTTGGCTTTTATTGCTGCTCATAGTGATCGGCTTTGTGTAAACTATAAGTTAAGAAAAATCAAAACAAGAAATTGAGATATTTATATTTTGTTTTAGCTTACATTTTAGCTAGTTGTTTTAGTATTCTTGTCTCAAGGTAACGTTTCATTTCCTTTTTGGACCTGAAACGATAGTTTGAAGTAATGTCGATGTATACAGAAAACCACATATTAATTATTTATGCAACAACTTGTTTGTTTTCAAAAATCTGGTTTAGTTTACAAAATTATAGACTGATGTTTATGAATAAGATAATGCGACAATTTTGTTAAGAATTTGAATCTTGAATTCCCTTTAGTTTAGTTTGAATTCACATCTATTTGTTAGTACTAAATGAATAGTTAGTAGCAAATGAATAGTTAATAGCAAATGAATAGTAAGCAATTCAAACTTGGGTACTAATTCTAATACAATGCATTTAAATATGCACATCATTTGACATTGAATGCATCAATTAGGGGCCACCAGTTTTTGTTTTTGAATACAGTTAAAATTTAAACAATATTTTTTTCATACAAAATTATTTTATAATTAAAATTTTAAATTATTGTTATCAATGACTAAATAAGAGCAATTTTAGATTCACGATTTTACAAATGAGTTCAACTATTACGAACTCATTCTAAATTTCAATTATTTAAATAAATAATAATATTATTATTTTACATAAAAATATAAATTTAATAAAAATATACATATAAACATTATTATTAAAATAAAAGATAAATACAATTTACAGAAAAATAACAAATTAACAAATGATGATTAATAATTAAAGTTACACTAATACTCGTTTTGGTTAAATTCAACCATTACACTAATATTTTTATATACAAATATATAATTTAATAAAATTTAAAAGTTCACTTAAACGCATCTAATGGTACAAAAATTGACTTATTTAGTCTTTTTAATAAATCATAGTTATTTTTTATTTTTTTATTTATATATTTATTAATTAAATATTAATATATTTTTTCTTTTTTTTCCATTAGTAAATACATTCTCTATTTTTATTTTTTCATACTTTTTTTATTATTTTTATATAAGTATTTATTATTAATTATTTTATTTTTATTATATATATATATATATACATTTATTATTAATTATTTTAACTTTATATTTCTTCTTCTTTTTTATATTTTTTTCTTATATTAACATTGATTATTAATTATTTTAAAATTTTTGGTCCCAATAGTTGAATATAATAATTACTTATCCTTTTAACAATAAAAATTCTTCAACATAAAAATAAATAAATTAATAATCAAGAATTTGATAATAACGACAACTAATTTATTAAACAACAAAAGAGTAATAATCAAATATTAGACAAAACAATGTTTCTTACTACTACTATAAGTCATGAATACAAAATTATTAAGGATTTGAATCGTGAACCCTATTTGATTTAGTTTGAATGCACATCTATTTGTTAGTAGCAAAGGAATAATAAAAAATTCAAACTTGGGTTCTTCATTCTAGTACACTAAATCTAAATTTGCACATCACACTGAATGCAGTATTTTTTTCATACAAAATTATCTTATAAATAAAATGTAAATTTTTGAAAATTTTAAATTATTGTTATCAATGACTAAATAAGAGCAGTTTTTAGATTGACTATGATAGGGCACATTCATTTGATCAGATTATTTTGTATACGATGTTGATTACTTCCCCTTTGGCTTTTATTCCTACTCATAGTGGTCTGCTTTTTGTAATTATAAATTAAGAATAGGGTAACTCATTTTCTTGCTCACTTCAGATTCTGCTTTTATCAAACATTCTTGCATGCATGTTGTCTGTTTTGGAGTTTTCACCAGTGTTAGGTTTTGAGATTGAAAAATATTTAGATTTTAGAGTTATTAGATTTGGATTAACAAGAACTGAGGAGAGAAACATACTACACTGTTCTTGCTTTCACAATGTATTAAGTTTTCGAGATGATGCTGATCTGTTATTGGCTTGTTATTCCAGTGATAAACAATGCTTAAGGCTAACTTTCATGGAATATAATCTTTGCAATGAAAGCTCTGCTTATATCTAATCTTCTGAAACTGTTAACTATCAAGTACTAAATCAACAAATTAGTCGCATTTATTCTGATTTCATTTGCTCTGTCAATTTTATCAAACATTCTTGCATCTTGTCTGTTTTGGAGTTTCATTCCTGAAATGTAATTTATGCAATGGAAGCTCCACACATATCTAATATTCTGAAACAGTTAACTATCAAGTACTCTGTTTTCAAAAATGTATTGAACCTCACTTCCTTCTTAGAAAAGAATTTCAAACTTCTGAAAAAAGAACATTAATTCTCAACAAATTGGGAATATATAGTGATTTGATAAAATGTATTGAACAGTGAAATGAAAAGACAATTAGGTATATAGGGTTAATGATTCAAATCCTTAACGAAGCTGTTTCATTGTCCTAACCATGAAGATAAAAAAGCACTCGATCAATTAATTTTGTAAGTTAAAAAAGCACTAATAGATGACTTTTCTGCAATACTACATCGACCCTGCTTCAAACCCTCGTTTCAGGTTGAAAAAAGAAGTGGAGCATTACCTCGAGACGGGCATGCTAAAAAGACCAGAAAATGTAAGCTAAAAAATATATAAATATCTCAGTTTTTTGTTTTAGCTTTTCTTAATTTATAGTTTTACATAAAACAGACCCCTTTGAGCAGCAGTAAAAGCCAGAAGGGGAAGGCATCAGCGTCATCGGATACAGAGAGATCCGATGGATGGAGCTTTGATCAGGTAAATGTGCCTGATGAGATTAGATGGTCACTAACCGATGCAACCAATGACAAGTGGTGTGCGATTAGTGGCAACGAAATTGTACCGCAATCAACAACCCTTGTTTGGCAAGCTTATTATTTCCTTGCTGCTAACCAATAGAGGTGAGTTAAAGGTGAATTCTATCTATGGCTTTACTCCATTGAACCACCATCATATTAGACTTTCTCTCATGCTCTTTTTTAGCTTCATAGCTCTCTTTGTTCAATAAATGAATCTCCAGAAGACTTAGTATGTTTCTCTTCTTTCTGAGAACAAGTAGTTCTGTTTTTCTTATAAGATTGACAAAGTGAGTGCTTATTTATTATTTGTTTGATTTTGATAGTAATATGTTGTTGCACATGTACTTGCCTTTTGATTTTAACATGGTTATTTCTTCTTATTAGTATGGAATTTGATTGGATTAGCCTTATACCTTTATGTCTATTGAATAGCCTTATCCTTGATGTTTTAGATTATATATTTAATATCTAAAAAATATATTAACTTAAAAAAAATTAATTTAATATATTTACTCCATAAACGTTACACAAAACTAAAAAAAATATTTATCATAAATTAAAATATTCGTTTTAAAATTCATTATTTGTAAAAATTAACCAATATTAAAAATGAGTTTAAAAAATTAAAGTTAATAAAAATAAACATAAGTATAGTCTTCAAGTCAGACTAAAGTAGATGTGAGAAAGTGAAATTCGATCCTTAATATATTTGTATCTACAAATTTGTTATATAAATTGATAATACAATTCAGGTTAGATAATAATAAATAGTAGTTAATTTAGACTTAATTAATAAAAACTCATTTTATTTATTTTTTTAAATAGTATGATGTTTCCATAAATTTATTTTCTTTTTAGTTAATCATTTGTACACACCAATGTTTCTATCATTTTAGGACTCAAACTGCTCCTAAAATTATTCACTATCCTTCTACCCAAGCTGAAAAAGACTCACTACTAACAACAGTTAATGATGAAATTTCAAAATATCTTTGACAATAATTAAAAGAATTTGATACCAAATTTCACTTTCTTTCCACCGTTTAAAGAGATTGAAAAGTTGGTTAGGATTTTTTTCAATGTAATCAATAAAATAAAGATTTTATATATTAAATAATATGTCAGTATATATAGTTTAATATTATTTAAAGATTATATTTCTATAATTAAATTAATATCAAATTATTATATATATATATATATAACATTTTAATTTATAAATAATCTTTCAGTATTTTGGTATATCGGTATATCTCGATATACCAAAATTTTAAAAATATCATACTTTTATCGTATCAATAATTTTGGTATCGGTACCGTACCTTACATTTTTTTCAATATAACTTAGAAATTGATATTTTCGATATACTATAGTACTGTATTTTTGATATAACTATAATATCGATAATTTTTTCTACCTTAACTACACCAAGGTCAAACCCATTCACCAGTTTCTGTTAATACTTTTTACCTTTTGGATGTTTGGTGACTCTAAATCGTTTTTTAATTTAAATATCTAAAATAATTTATATAAATGAAAAAAATATATAAAATGACATAAAATAATTATTTTAACTAAAATAAAACAATTCTCTAAATTTTAGGATTCATTTAGAATATTTCTTAAATTTCTCAAATATCACGAACTCATAACTTGAGTTCGACAATTACGAACAAAAGTCATATATGGTCCTCATAATTTAAACAACATTGTCATGATTGAAAATTTTAATATTGAACAATTTCAGATTTGTAATTCAAGTGGAAGATAAGACATTTAACACATCTTATTTGTCAACTTTGTAATCGAAATGGTAATCTAGTAGTTGATTGTTACCATTGATACAAATCAAAACAAACATATCCGATAACTATGATGGTATCCTGATTCAGGTGTTACAGATCATATCACGTCAGATTTATGTCATCTTTAATCTCATGTTTCTTATTCAAGTGTAAGAAATATTAAGGTTGACAATGAAATGACTATTCATATTCATAATATTAGTAAATCTATTATTCTGAGTATGCAACAACTATTCCATATTTGGAATATGTTACCTGTATCAAATATTTCAAAAAATCATTTAAGTGTGACACATTTTTTTTCTTTTGATAATGATGCCTATTTTGAATTTCATATTTTATTATTGTTTTGAAAAGAATTGTGTTACGAAGGCTGAACTTTTGAAAGAAATACTCAAAGAAGGGTTGTATTGTCTTGAAAAATCACTGGTCAGACATTGTTAGACATAAAACTTTCATTGGAGAACGTTCACCGGTTGACATGGTATCATCGTCTAGGTCATCATACCATAGCGACCACATCTTTTATTTTTTCTCGTTTCAAGTTACCAACATTAGGCAAAACTAATATTTCATTTTATGAATCATGTAATTTTGTGAACATTACATATTCTTACTCCTCTCGATTTGATACATTATGATATTTGGGGACCTTACCTAATTAATTCTTTTGATAGTTACAAATATTTCATACTCTTTTGTGGATGATTATAGTCATTTTACTTGACTATATTTACTCACACGAAAATCAAATTTATTAAATATTTTTATCAAATTTAAAAAATTGGTTGAAAATCAGTTTAGTTGAAACATAAAAATACTACAAACAAATTAGGGAGGAGAATATCGCAATATTTATACATTTACGAATCTTCATGGTATACAATATCAACTCTCTTACCCACAAACTAGTGAACAAAATAGTGTTATTGAAAGAAAGATCTGTCACCAACCTAACTAAAACAAGTTTGACATTACTCGCTCACGCAACATTATTTCATAATTTTTCATAATTTTTGACCTGAAGCGTTTTTTACGACTCCAGCATTGGAACATAAATCTCCATTTGAAGTAGTATTTAATAAACATTTTATCTCATATATATATATATATATATATCCAAATTAACTACATCTCTCAATTCCACAATCTAAACACTTTAAATTTAAGCATTATATATATATATTACTACTTAAAGTCAAGGGAAATAGATTTGCAACAAGCATGTCCAAGTGCGACTTTGAAGCAGTGATGTATAGCATTTCGCAAGAACGGAATGTAATGGTATATGGCAGAACCCGCAGGGGCGTTGAAGAGTTATGGAAATATATTGTATCGGATTTTAGAGCCCTCGCGGGAACGTGGACAAGAATTCCAAGCACGGAGCAGAACTGAAATATCTGTAGGAACTGGAATTTACCGTTTTTTAAACTCACTAGAATTAAAGACATTGTAATCAGATAATTCATTTACGTTTTTAGCTTTTTAGCTTTTATTCAGAATGTTACAACATCAAAATCATTCTAGGTCTGTCTAGAATGATCTCTTAAACTCGTGGTTTTTTTCCCATTTTTGGGAATTTTTAATGAAATGACACTAAGTCGTTTTTCCAAAAAAAAAGAATTGAAAACATTATAATGAGATAATTCATTTACGTTTTTAGCTTTTTAGCTTTTTTAAGAATATTACGACTTCAAAATCATTATAGGCCTGTATAGAATGATCTCTTAAACTTGTGGTTTTTTTCCTATTTTGGGGAATTTTTAATGAAATAACGCTAAGTCATTTTTTCCTAAAAAATTAGAATTTATTTTCACTTCTACGCTATTGTTTATGCTTTTAGATAACATTGATTTCCTTTTAGTTCATGATAAATTTATGCTTTTATATATATATAAATATATATATATATATATATATATTTCAACTAGTTAACAACAAAAATAGGTTTAAAGACTTAAAGTTGAATAACATTATTATATATAATGATTTTTAATTTATATTAAGGTTGGATTTATGATAGATAAAAGGGTAAACAATATTAGGAATATAATAATTAATATATTACATATAATATTGAAAAAGACAAAAAAAATAATAATATATTATCTATAATAAAGTATATTATATATAATATTAAAAGAGATAAAAAAATATTAATATATTATGTAAAATAAAAGATAAAAAAAGTTAGTATATATTTTATAAATAATATGAAGAGATAAAAAAAAGTTATTATATATTTTATAAATAAAATGAATAGATAAAAAAATATTATATATATTATTATATTATATTTGAGAGGAAAAATAAATTTACAAGATTAATAATATACTATAATATATAAAAAATAATAGATTCTCACTACAACAAATTAAACATCTACCGACGCTTAAAAAGACTTCTGCCGACGTTTCAAAGCGTCGCAAAAGATATCACCGACGCTTAAACTTACGTCGCCAAAAGCAGGGTTGTTGTAGGTTACACTGACGCTTAAATAAGCGTCGGTAAAATTAAAATAAGCGTCGCCAAAACTATATATTTTTGAATTAATTTTTATCCCATTATTTTTTTGTTTATTTGTTTTATTTTTTTTATTCGGTTAATATTTTTTCTCCAAATTTTCTTTTCTGTTTTTCATTCAATTTTATTTTCATTTTTTTACAGTTATTATTTATATATTTTAATAATTATTTTCAAATTTAAACAAAAATTCTAAATACATAAAATAATACTAATGAAATACAAAGTTTTTAATCAAAAATATGAAAACCATTAAATACATCCTAAAGTTATGTCTATTCATTGCATACATACCATCTATAATTAAAATATTGAAAGCATTAACACTTATATTCTATTACAAATCAGAAACAAAATAATAAAGAATGAAATCATTCACATTATTTTTTTTAATCCAATAAAATACAAACAAAATAATATAAAGATGTTAAGGCATAACAAAAAAAATTATCCTACAATAAAATATAACTCACCCAAATCACCATTATTATACCTATTTATAATAAACTAATTTAATCATTAAATTGATACCAAACATATATATTTTATCATAATAATTTATTTAAATTCACACAATTACCTGATAAAATATTATGCACATGACTTTTAAAATAAGACAAAACCTTCTATTAAAGTCTTAAAGTCAAACACTTTTTTTTAGAATAAGAAAGTTAAAAGAAAAGTATAATTTATAATAAATAAATTAATATATATTTTTGAACATGGTCACAAAACACTTCTATTCATATTAACAACTTAAAATTGATTTTTGCTTGATCAATTTTAGCAAGCAAATATGGTAGAATGGGAATAGAAACATAGTGGTAAGACCTTTTTTGTCACCATCTTCATCTCTTATACTCTATCTTTACATTATTTATTTATTGGGTATTTTGTTAGTCTACGTCTTCATTATTTAATAACTCTTATTTATCCCATACTAATTTTCTTATTTGTAAAATGTACTCTTACATTTATATTTCTTTAATAAGAAAAGAAAACAAATATCAAAAACTATGTAGATGAGAGATATGTATCACATACCTTTGAATCCATTGTTTGATGTATGATAAGAAATCTGCAATAAAATGAATAAAATTATTACTTAAATTAAATATTTAAGAGCATCAATATTACATATTTGTTTTAAGAATGCTCAAATGAAAATGGCTGAACTAAAACCAGAAAAACTCAAATCGATCGTAAATTAGGAATAACTCAGCGAACACTTGGCAATTATGTGTGCAAAAGATCTCATTAGATTATTTCTAGTAATTGTATATAAAGAGACAATGAAAACGATAGCATATAATCAAAATGTGGTTAGACTATAAATTAATAATAACAAATGACAATAAAGATAATTCAAGTAAGATAATTCAACTAATCTTATGATGAGTCTTACTTTTCAAATCAGATTTGTAAGGTTAGTGTGAGTACCACGAAATGAACCTATGTATGTAAGTGAATAACTAAGTTAATAACAAAATTTGTATTACAGATTCAAGGAACATTTAATATGAAATTATTAATCTTGATATCAAATCAGTTCATGATACCAAGACAATATTGTATTTCATTCATATTCTCATCCCTATTGATATAGTTCCTAATATATTAATTTATGAAACCACAAAAGAAAATTTTAATTTAGTACATATTATAATTTATAACGTACTAACTCGAAACATTCTTTAGATCTTATTGAGATTCAATAGTTCAACAAAAATCAAACTACTACGAGCTAAAATCATGCATTAGATATGATTAATTAAAAGAATAACTCCTGATTCTTTCTATCCTAATATTTTATTGTCTCTTACAACCTAGATAAGTATTCCTAAAATAAACTTGTATTATTAAATTGAAATTGATTGACTCAAAGTATTTCACATATAAATATATATAAAACATGTTTATGTATAAAGAAAGTCAATCTAAATAAGTATTCCTAAAATAAGTATTCTCTCTTACAATAAATAAGTTAATAGATTATTGTTATACTTGCACTTAAATATATTTAATAATATTTAAAATAAACCAGGTCAATTTTTTTTTGTTATCTATTTTTTAAAATAAGTTAAATTTTAGTTATTTGTTTTAACATGTATTTTTTATATTAATTATTTTTAAGCTTAAACATTTCATATTATTGAATGTGATAGTTGTATGTGTGTTATGTTTGAATAAATGACTTTAAAATATTAATATATTGAATGTTCAACCAATTTATATAGTTTTGTATTTGACTTTTGGATTTTTTTTTTTTATAATTTTGATTAGTAATGGTGGTGTGATATTTTTGGATTATCCTATTTTGAAATTTTGAATAGTTATGATTGATTCATATTTTTCATTTTGAAATAAAAAAATGTTGAATATGTAAGAAAGTTTGATATTTTCATTTTGAAAACAATTTTTGGTTTGAGTTCGGGCATGAATTTAAATTTTTTATTTCAGTTTAAACTAGAGTTGGGCATTGTACATAAACGTTTGTATTCGACTCGGGCAAGTCGTGTTAGACTCTCAATCGTGTCGTGTTGTGTCGTGTCTAAATCTTATGCGTGTCGTATCGTGTCTTGACCCACTCAAAATATTATGATTCACGGACTCTTTCATGTCGTGTTATTCGTGTCCACGAGTTTATTCGTGTCGTATTAACTCATGTTTAAATTCGTGTTTCGTATTATTCCGACTAGATTTTGTTATCATGTCAACACAATCGTATCTTGACACTCATGTTAATTAATTATTTATTTATTTATATATATTAAATTATATTGTTAGTAAAATTTATAAAATATTATTATATTATCAAAGTTAAATTATTATCATATATTTTGTTTGAATGTTTTAATAATAATTAAAATTTTAAAATAATTTAAAATTTTAAAATAATTTAAAATTTTAAAAATAATATGTAATTAATAAAAGTAATATGTGAGATAATTATTATGAGACTCAAATTTCTATTCATATAATTTATTTAATATTTATATTTTAATATTTTATTATATTTAATTTTAATTATATATATTACATTTATAAAATTAAATAATTTATAAGTTTAATTAAAATCTAAATATATTTAGAGAGACGTGGCCATTTGATAATAATAATGTAAAAGTGGGTAGTTTGAGAAATAAAATGGGAGAAAAGGTGAAAAAGGTGGGTAAAATTTATAAATATATATTATTATATTATTAAAATTAAAATTATTATCATATATTTATTATTTAATGTATTAATAATAATTAAAATTATAAATAATTAAAAAATGAACAAGTAATTAATAAAATAATATCGAAGAGAATTATTAATAGACTCACATTTTTATTCATATAATTTATTTTTTATTTATATTATGTGTTTAATTTTAATTATAAATATTATATGAAATTAAATAATTTATTAATTGAATAAAAATATAATAGGTTTAGAGATTTTTTTTTTGTTTTGGGAAAATAGGTTTAGAGAATGTTAACGTGGGTAGCTTAAGTCATTTGACTATTCGTTTCGTGTGTATACTCGTGCTCATGTCTTGTCTATATTTGTGTCGTGTCTATACTGGTGTCGTGTCCGTGTCGACTCGTAACCGTGTTTCGGTCGTATAAACTCATAATCGTGTCATGATCATGTCGTCTCGTGCTTGTATTGTGTCAACCCAAGACCCGAGTGAGATAATACTGTATCGTGTCGTTCCGTACAAATATCGTGTTGGATCGTGTCGGTTTGTATTTAGTTAACCCATTGCCCAACTCTACCTATAACCACGTTTTTGATAAGTTCGATCCTCCTTGCATAAGTAAGTTTTTTTTGTTGCCCAATCAGATATCGTGTTTTTTACCTTTTCATTCAGCGGCTTGCAGTGTGAGATCTCGATCTGCTTCGCGGTTAACGGAATTCCTAAGTATCTTACGGGAAAGTTGCCTTCCTTGATGTCCATGATGTTGAAGATGTTCTACTTTGTTTCGTCTTTCAAGCCTTCATAAAATGTCACATTTTTGCTTTCATTAATAGTTAAACATGTAACCTTAAATAATCGATTACAATGTGTTGTTCTCGAATAAATTGTTTTATTATAATTTTGTTTTAGAAAGCCATTCTATTAAAATTAGGTTAGCTCAAAATTATATAAAGTTGTATATTCAGTGTAAAAATCGAGAATCGAGTGACTACACCTTAATTTTTTAGGCTATTATTGAAATTGAAGTTAAGTGACAACTTAAAAGTTCAAATATACGTTAATATCCTATAAATATTTTAATCTCTCAATGAATTAGGTTAAGATTTGTTTAGACTTAAAGACAGAAAAAAACTTAAAGATAAGAATGTGGTTAGGTGCGAAAAAATGTTACAAGTTCAATGGTTTAAAATAGTTGATTTTATGAAAAAATGTGCTGGAATTTTTAAGATATAATTTGCTTGCATAATTTTTTTTATCATAGAGTGTTTGAATATATTATTAATGATTGATTTTATTTAGACAATTTCGAAATTATTCTATATTCCTTAGTCGGGAGAAATTTTATTGTTAATAAGAAAACCAACATTAAAGTCCTTGTGAGGTTATTATTTTATATACTTTTAGGGTTTAACTTCTATTATCAGTTTCTTCTTTTCTCTCTGTTGTTACCATGGCTGCGCAGACGACTATACCATCTTTTCTCTTGGAGAAGAGCGTTTATGTCATTCGAACCATGGGTTTGCCAGGTGAAGTTCAAGATCCAAACTCTCTCTCTTTCTCTTTTTCTCTCTCTCAGTTTCATATACATGAATAAATAAATTATATATATATATGGAACTTGGAAGAACAGCTCCTTTTGGAAGAACAGCACCTTTTCTCATATGGGTATCTTTCCTTTTCAATTCTATTCAACTCATCCATCAGTCCGTACTGCTTTCTGAAAAAGATATTCATATTTATTCAAGTTATTTATGTTTCTCCCTCTAAAATTTACCTTATTTTGTTACCTAGGGCATATATATGTACCCTGTATATATATGGATATGTGTAACTTTTACTTTTAATCCATATAATACTTCTCTTTTCCTTTTAACAACCTATTAAAACTCATTATTTTCTTTAATTAGCTAGGTTTTGTTCATCTCAAGATCTATCTGTTACTTATGTATAGAGTAGATGCTTACAAATTAATTTGCATCCTTAATTAGTAAGATCCTCTCCAAACTGACTGACTAATCAACTAATCTGATAGATTTTCTTCAAGCCTTTAAGTAAGTATCTTGGAAAGGCTAGGGTTCTTTAGTACTATTATTCAAGACAAGAGGTCATATTGAGAACCTTGAAAAGGTTTACTTATTCATAGTGAATGAGGTGAGGATGATCATACTTTAGAGGAAGTCTCTTCTAATTCCTCTCCTTTAATTTGGTTCAAGATCCATGGACTCATCCCTGTAGGAAGATATTATGGAGAGAAAGTTTCACTAAAGACTTGTGTTTTGGACCTTTGATGAAGATATCAAACAAGTTGATTCATATTTGAGCTATATCACAATATACTCTCTATTGGAATTAAATGATACTTTGTATTTATGTTTAATTTGCTTCCACATGGAGCAGTACCGGAAACATGAGCAAATTTGATTTCAACAAAATCTGTGTAGCTTCATTTTGGTAAATGAAGTTCCTCTAATAGTCTCCTTATTTAGCCATATACCATGACATGTACATATGCTGCGGAAACATATTCTAATTCATACTTTGCTATAAAGTATGACAATGGCTTGATTTTTCAAGTTCCATTAAATATGATTATTTTTTAAGAAAAATTCAAAATCTGTAAAGTTTTTTCTATCATCAATGTCTTCACAAAAATATTATAATATATAACTAGACTCACCTTGAATTTTAAGTGACTTGTGGACAAGTAGTACATTCATTAATCAATTGTACCTCCTTATACTTTTCAAATATCTCAAACTTTTCACTAAAAAATAATTGAATTCATTGTTTCTCTATTTTCAATATTTTACAATTCATATGAAATTGAAGATGTCATTCACATGCCTTTCTTGAGATATGCTAATATCTACTTCAATTTGTTTCACTTCTAAGCCTAAATATGATGACTTGAGTCCCATGTCTGTCCTTTCAAACATATATATTCCCTTTTAATTTGTCAAAGAAGGTTTTGATTTTACTTATGAAAATATGATCTTCAAGTCCCATGTATAAATTTCTCACTACCTTCAAGTCACAATGAGATTAATAATCAAATAGTCTCAATGTGAGCCAATGCATAGACTTCATCATAGTCTACTCAATATTCTTGATTGTAACTTTTTATCACAAGCCATTTTTTTTATTAGTTTTTGTATTGTACACTTTAACTCTAATTGTTTTATGGTAATTTAGAAGTAGAATCAGTTCTTAATATATTTATTAACTTTCAAGTACATTCATCTCATTTTTTCTAGGCTGTCTCTATATTTTTGTCTTAAGGCATCATCAAAAGTTATGACTTGCATTATACAAGAAATGTACAATTCAATAGTATCAAAATAACTTCTTGTAAACTCTATTTAGGGTGAAGTCATCATTAAATATTGATAATAAATTTGTTAATATTAGTTTGCACTAATTCAAGTGGATGGTTGCTCTTTATGTAGCTTATGTGGGAAAACTTTGTCTTATATGTTTTTTTAGAAGTCATATTTTACATGATTGATTGAGATTGGATTAATTAGGACATCTCTTTCACCGTCACTTCCTCATTCACAAATTTGAGAGTCACTTTCTTATTCTTTCTCTTTGTCCAGGACTGTGTCTCGTTTTCCTTGCCCTTGACCACGCCCGTTTTTTTTTTTTTTTCATTCATCGTGTTTGATGTAAGTTTAGCTTCATAGAACTATAACAGTTTTCCATTTGCAACTTATGCAAATTTTTAAGGAATTAATGCAGAAATGGCTCCCATGGAAACTTTCCAAATTACTTTTCAAGATGCAGCAAAAGGTGGTAATTGGTATGATTTTGAAGGAGGGCAGAGTGGTGAACTAGAGGAGAAGAAATAGTATCAACATCGACAACAATATCATGGAAGTAATTTTTTCTTTATTTTTTCATTTAGGAAGAGGAGACAACACATTTCAAAACTACTTTACTTTCAAATAAAAAAACACAACTACTTTACTTTTATTATATTTTAAATATAAAAATAAAAGATTTAAATAATTTATTTAACAAAATTTCAAATAATTTATAATTTTTTTATTCTAACAATTGTTTTCAAAAAACATATAAATTCCTAAAAACACTAGTTTGGTTTGTGGTGTTTTAGAATTTGTATGGGATTTTGTGCAAAAAGAATGTTGTTTGATATAAAAATTAGGTTATTTGTGTTAAGATAAATTACTAAGCTCAAAATGCTTTCTATACTAGTTATTAGTTTCTATTTTATTTGGAATATGGGGATTTATTCCCATGACAAAGTTAGTTGATGATGAACTGTTATTGGCTTGTCATTCCAATGATAATGATAAATAATACTCAAGCTACTCTTCAAAAAAACAAATGATAACAAATGATATATAAGCAATGCTTAAGTCTTTAAGTATATTCAAACTTATGAAAAAAGAACTTTAATTCTCCTTAAGTTGTGAAATGATAAAATATTAAACTGAAAAGAATAATATTCAGTATATATATGGTTCATAATTTAAATCCTTAAAAAACATTATGCATTATTCTATCCATGAACTAGCCGTCTAATTTTTTTTTAAAAGTAAATCATATTTTTGGACACAAACAAATTAATGCTTAAATAACTAATATTTAATTTTTACTCAGTACTTCGTCAAATCCGCTTCAAATCGTCATTTTAAAACAAAAAAGTGGAGAATTATTTTGAGATAGGCATACTAAGACGACCCGGTTTCGGGTTTCGGATACTACAGAAAATGTAAATTAAATCAAATATAATATTATCTATTTTTCTTTCTTCATTTTTTCTTAATTTATTGTTTATACAAAGTAGAGTCCTATGAACAGTAAAAATTGTTAAAAAATGAATAAATTGACATCAAATGCAAAAGGATCAGATAAATTGAGTTTTGATCAAATAAATATTTTGTTTAAGTTAGATGGTCACTAAATGATGTATTCAGTGACAGATGATGTGCATTTATTGGTCGTGAATTGTTCAAGAATCAACAATCCATGTTTGGAATGCTTATAAGTTTGCCAAACAAGGGTTATTTATTTTGGTATAGTTTCATTGTCACTAAATGCACACCACTTGTCACTAGATATATTAGTTAGTGACCATCTAACATAATCGGGCACATTCATTTGATCAAAGCTCCATTCATCGGATTTTTTTATTCGATGTTGATTTTTTCCCTTTTGGCTTTTATTGCTTCTCATAGTGGTCTGCTTTGTGTAAACTATAAATTAAGAAAAATCAAAACAAGAAATTGAGATATATATATTTTCTTTAGCTTACATTTTATGTAGTGTTCGAAGCTGGTCGTTTTAGCATTCCTGTCTCAAGGTAATCTTTCATTTTCTTTTTAGACCTAAAACGACGGTTTGAAACAACGTCGATGTAGTCGATGTAGTAATGCAGAAAAACCACATATTAGTTATTTATGCAACAACTTGTTTGTTTCCAAAAATCTGGTTTAGCTTTCAAAATTATAGACTGATGTTCATGGATAAGATAATGAGACAACTTTGTTAAGGATTTAAATCGTGAACCTATTTGGTTTAGATTAAATTCAAATCTATTTGTTAGTAGAAAATTAATAATAAGTAATTCAAAATCGGGATCTTAATTCTAATACACTTCATTTAAATATGCAAGCATTTAAAAAGCTCTGGAGATTTTTAAGGAAACGTGATCGGCACAAGCGGCACATCACGACACAATCGGCACGGCATCACGATAGACACATACAACACAATCGTCGTAGGTATTGTATTGAGTCGGAAATCATCAAATTGGCACCGAAATCACCATTTATCAAAGAAAGTGCGATCGGCATGGGCGTCACGGTTGGCATAGGCGGCACACAGTCTTATCTTCACGAACGACACGATATTGTCTTGCGTCATAAGTGAGTCATTAAGTTTATCTAGTCTAGGGTTTCTTGTGCATTTGTAAACATCTCAGGAATTGTCCTCGATTGCGGTTTATCTGTTATCATTTCTAAGGTTTTCTACAATTATTCTATTCTTATTCTCTGTTTCTACCATCATGGGGAAGGGAAATAACAAAAGTAATAAATCTAAAAAAGTTAGGGATTTTGTGCTGGAAGGAACCAAGAAAGCAGCCGTCAAAAAATTGAAAGAATTGTTGAAGAAGTTATCAAAGAATAGTAGGATACCAACATAAGTAAACAATCTGCTCCAACTGTTATTGGGAAAATTTCTATTGAAAATGTTGCAGAAAAACAAGGGGACAATGAAGAAGTTTGGAAGATACACTATAATGAAAGAGCTAATCTGTTTGGGCTAAAAAATCAGATTACAAAGCTCCTTATGAATGTCAAAAGGTGAGAAATTGTCATCAATAAGGAGAAACTACAATAGATTACAATTCAACTCAACATCCACTATCTTCAAGACTGAATCTGTTGAAAAATGAAGAATATGAAGAAATTGTTCAATGGTCAGTTGTTACAATGAAGGAACTGATGAAGGCTCCCAAATCTAAGTCTTATACTATTAGGAGCAACTCGACATGAAAAACTAATGAAGTTTGGAAGAACAACAATGCAAAAAAGTCAGAAGATCATGCCTATAAAGGGAAAATCTACTTGGGCAATACACAAACAAAAGTGGAGGTATTGAATTCTCAATTTGAATTTAAATTGCCTACTGAAGTAAAGGAAAACTGTATAAAGAAATGGGAAAATGTACTTGTGGGAAACTACATAGGAAAAAATATAGTATCCTTCCCAATTACTAAAGATGCACTGTTGAAGAAATGGGAAGGAAAATGGTTGGAGAAGATTTCAGCAAATGTCCATGATTTATATTTTCGTAAATTCAAGAATGGATCTAATCTGGAGGAAATTCTAGAAAATGGGCATACATATATAAGATCCAACTGTATGAAATTGGAAAAATGGTCTGAAGACTTGAACCTATTGAGTAAGCCAAAAGAAACTGCATAGATATGGTTCAAGCTCTGGAATATACCTGTACATATGTACAATTCTAAAGCACTTAGTAATTTTGCAGGTTTATTGGGTAGACCATTATACATGGATCCAATTACTAAAGAAGGAGCGCACCTATCATTTGCTAGAATTAGCATTGAGGTGCATCCTAGAAGCACACTTCAGAAAAGTATGACCGTAGTAGACAGAAATGAAAAACCTACTATCATGGAAATCACTTATGAGTGGAGGCTACACAGATACTCTTTCTGCAATATCTTCCAACATGCAAGCCCAAAATGTGATTTGGCTAAGGAAGAAGATAAAAAAATTAATAAAGGACAGAAAGTAAAGATGCAGGTAATGAAACAGAGATGCCTATTTTTAAAGAGAAAAATGTTGTTAAAGAATAGGAAACAGAAGATAAAGAAAATTATATACAAGAAGAAAGTAGTACGAAGAAGGAGGTGGAACCTCAACCTAATCATGTTGAAGAGATAGTTGAGAATTCTTAATCAAATTAAGTTGAAGTTGATTGCTGATGAAAATAGAGAGAAAAATACTCAGGTTAATCAAGAGAAAGAAGAGAATTCATAGATTGATACAGAGGAATCTAAAGTTGCTGAGAATTCTAAAACTGAAGTTAAAGGAAATAAAGATAATGATCTCAAAATTCAAGTTGATAACAAAGTGAAGAGCCCGAAAATTCTGAATAATAATTATTTCTATCAAATCAGAACAAGTCCATATAAAGAAAGAAATCAAAATGAGAATAGGCAATATTTATCAACCTTTTCAGTTCATCCCCCTTTCATTGCAAGAGGAAGGGGAATGGAAAGAGGAAGGACAAGGGAAGAAGAAGACAACATGTTAAAACATCAGATTGGTATGGAAATAAAAATTCTTATTGAGATAATTAGGATTTGATACAGTTTGTAATCTTTGTTTGTAATCTCTTGTATGTTTGATTACTACTAATCAGGTTCTTTAGGGTCTTTTGAATGTCATCATTTAATCATAGCTAAAATTTGTCTAGCTTTGATTCTTGAACCTCTCACCTTTGGGATTTTAATGAAATGGTTATAACCGTTTTCTCAACAAAAAAAAAAATTAGTCACACGTATTTTTGAATATTGTTAAAAATTTAAGAGTATTTTTTCATACAAAATTATTTTATAATTAAAATGAAAATTTTAAAATATTATTATCAAGGACTAAATAAGAACATTTTTAGATTCACGGAGTTTGACAAATGAGTTCAACTATTATGAACTCATTCTAAATCTCAATTATTTAAATAAATAATAATATTATTATTTTAAATATAAATATAATAAAATATACATATAAACATTATTTTTAAAATAAAAGATAAAATACAATTTACAGAAAAACAACAAATTTTAAATGATCACTAAGGATCAAAGTTACACTAATACTCGTTTTAGTTAAATTTAACCGTTACACTAATATTTTTATATACAAATATATAATTAATAAAAACCTGCAAGAGAACCCTCCAAGAAGAGAGATATCTAGGTTAGGGTGTGGTGAGCTTAAGAAAAAAAAAGAAGGATAAATTATTTTTAATTTCTTAATTTTTTCAAATCTAATTCACTGTTTGATGAAATAATTATTTACTTTCTTTTTTTCTTTCTATTTTTCAACCTCAAATCAAATTTTGTTTAAATCCAACTTAACTCCAAATAATAATTCTTTCTATATTTCGTCCTCATCTCAAACACATTCTTCCCATGTCCATATTACTATTAAAGTCTCATAATTGGAACATAATTATCTAATAACCTAATATTCAATCATATCATCTAATAATTAAGATAAATCATGATCAATTAAAAAACAAAAACAAAATCAATTATTTCTTTTTAAATATTTATTTTGATAGTATCTTTTTAACTATAAACTCCAATAATTCATAAACAAACAAGTTAAGAAATGTTTTCAAAGTTTTGTTTTTCACTACTCATTCTCAGTCTGAGTGAGAGTTCGTTACTTTTGTAATTTTTTTTATGTTTAATGTTATTGACATTTTTTTGATTAATATGTACCTCAAATATATTTCTAAATAGAGACCATCTTAGAACAAACTATTAGAATGCACGGGTAAACAAACTAAGTAGTTCTTCTTCCCTCATTCTAATTGGATACTTATTTAAAATTCTTTTGTACGATTAAAAGTCGCTCATTTCTTAAAAAGTAATAGTTTTATTCGAATGGTATGTTTAATGCTTGATGCTTTATTCTTGATGCTTGATGCTTGATCCTTGATGCTTGATACTTGATACTTGATGCTTGATGCTTCATGCTTGATGCTTGATGCTTGATGCTCGATGCTTGATGCTTGATGGTTAATTCTTAATGCTTGATGCTTGATGCTTATTGAGTTTCTTCATTACCTTCTTCAGAATGACCATTTGCTGCGCCCAATAGCCAACTATGTCCATTTAGAATCATGTTAATGTTAATTAATTTTGATTTACATGTTAATTCATTATTGAATATGTTATGTTTCGAAATGGAGACGTCATTATGGAGGGGCGTGTTGATCATAATCCACAAGGAGGAGTTTCAAAATACTTGTATCAGAAGGGACTGCACATAAACAAAAATTAGAGACATTAAAGACGAGAATTGGGACTCACTTTTGAGAATAAATCCAAAAGGACAGAGGATACTTGATTATATAAGTAATATACAACTACACGACACACCGGATATTTATGAATGGAAAGCTGGTATCAAAAAAAATATGGGAGGTAACCCAGGAAAAAGCGCAAAAAGTAGAATGCGCTCCTCTTGTATGGTCAACGAAGATTATCCCTCGACACCAGTTCATCCTATGGCTCTCCTTCTAAGAAAGACTCAACACTCGTGATCGTATCAACAAGTGTATGAGCATCCCGGACGCAAGTTGTCTTCTATACAGAGGAAATAAAGAAACCATAGATCACCTATTCGGGAGCTTCTGTATTGCTTCGGAGCTTTGGAACAGATTCTATAAAAGTCTGGAGCTGATCAGTATCTCAAGCGAATGAAATGAAATCAAAGAAGCACACTACTCAAAGCCAAGGGAAATAGATTTGCAACAAGCGTGTTCAAGTGCGGCTTTGGAACAGTGGTGTATAACATTTGGCAAAACGGAATGCAAGGGTATATGGAAGAACCCTCATTAGCGTTGAAAAGTTATGAAAAAATATTTTATCGGATTGCAACGCCCTCGCGGGAACGTTGAGAAGAATTCCAAGCACGGAGCAGAACTAGAAGATCTGTAGAAACTGGAATTTACCGTTTTTAGCTTTTTAGCTTTTATTCAGAATGTTACGACTTCAAAATCATTCTAGGCCTATCTAGAATGATCTCTTAAACTCGTGGTTTTTTCCCGTTTTTGGGAATTTTTAATGAAATGAAGCTAAGTTGTTTTTCCCAAAAATAAACATGATTCCACATAGATCATCCTTAATTTATGTATGGATGCTAAAGTAGTCCCTTACTTCAAGTTTCTTGTGAGATGTAATCAAACCTTCTTCATTCGATTAATAACACACGGTTGATGGAGGGAAGTGAATTGTCCATAATCCCACAATTCGCGGAAGACTTGACCATACACTCTTAGGAGGATGACGCTTCGGTCACGAGCGCTAAGAAATCATTACTTTAGCTTTGGTTAAGAAATGCAAATGACCTCTACGAATAACACATGATTCAACATTTAACTAGTGATCAAACTAACCTTACTTGTCACTTACTAGAGTCCTCGTGACATATCGAAGAACAATTTATAGCCGAAAAAGACATCCAGACAATCAGAGAATTTTTTATTTCATTACATACAACTGTCATCTCAATTTAACTATCCGTTATTCTTTAAAAATACTATAAGAATTACGACAACCCAGAATAAGAGCAATCAAAGTAGCACAACGCCTAGAACAAATCAAAGTCTGATCGATTAACATTTTTATCGGAATTTTCATAACTCCGCGTAAACGATGAATCATTGATCTTAATCATTTCTAATCGATTGAGAAATTGTGTTATTCTATAAATAAGTCATCATTCTTGAGTAGAAGTTCAAGAAACGACGACTAAACTTTGATCAAATTCTAGGCCAAAATTTAAAGTTCAATTGAAAGAGGAATCAATCAAACATGATCACACACTCAAACAACAACGAGAGAACAAGTATACAACCAAATATCAATTGAATTGAAGAGTTCAACAAACAAATAAGTAATAGAGATAATCAATTCGAATTACAAATGATTTGAACAACTTACTAGGATTTAGAGGATCTACTAATTGACTTTGGACGAACTTCATAGAATCGTTGCTAATCCTAGACCTAGGAATTAAGCCTAGGTTATAGTAAAGCATGTCTGCGATTATTTTCCCACCCTTTTTAATTAAGAAGAAATTGCTCTCGGCCTGGCTCAAGGGCGTTAAATGATAGAAAAAGTTACTAACAATTAACAAATGAAAGTATCGGTTTGTAGCTTCAATTTGATACGTCATTCATCCCTTTGGTGCAGCATAATATTTACTCTTGGAATTTGAATTTTTAGTTGTTTCAACAATGATGACTAGCATTCGGGTGCGCTCTTAGATGAACGACGGGTATACTTAGCTCCTAAAAAAAGTCTTTTTAGAAATTATAAAACAAAAATACTCAAAAAATATGAGAACCATGAGTAATATTAGACCAATATAAAAGGTGTAAATATTTGTATGATTTTTTTACTAACTAAGGTAACGAAAAAAACATGGGCTTATATTATAGAAGAAAACAAATAATGATAATCTCGTGAAATATGTCAATTCAAGTTCCATAATAAAATTTAATAAAACATATGAAATTGACAATCTATTCATGTTTTGCAATTTTCATACTTGATAATAATGATAAATAAATAGAAATGAATGATCATAAATTTTATCTATAGTATTTTATCTATAGTCAAGATTCACATATGTGAATCGAAAAGGAATTCATTGCAAAAAATCTCTTCATCGTCATATATTTCTCACTCCATTACAAATTGCAATTTAGTGCAACACCTTAGATGGTAGGAAAAACAATATCTTTATACTATGTAATTTAGATGCGCACAGACAATTAATACCTTATAAACAAACTGAAAAGGAAGACCAATAATACCTTATAAACAAACTGAAAAGGAAGACATAATGTTTAATTTTTAAAATATTCAGATTACTGAATTTGTGGTTAATTTGAATATATATGTGAAAGTAAAATGAATACTTTGTTACCTAAATAATGTTTAATTTTTAAAATATTCAGATTGGGATGTGATTTGTCGATGGATAATAGGCTGGTATTAATTGAAAGTGGTTAAAAAAATATGAATCAAATATTTGATTGATCAAAATGAAAGTGTAAGGTCACGAGATGAGAGGTTCATTCGAAAAAAATATGTGATGAATTATCTGAAAAGATAAGTTGTTTTACCAAAGTGAATAGAATGTGGAATGAGAGTGTTCTATTTTTTATTTCAATATATTATTCGTGATTTATTAAAATTTTAAACATTGAATATATATCATTTTTATTATTTTATTAAATTTATTTTATTTATATTTTTATTTGTGTGCATCGCACGAGAATCTTTCTAGTATTATATATATAGCGTCCCGCGGAGATTCTCTTAAACTGAATGGGACGAAAATAATAAATGCATTTTCCGCTGTTTTATTAACTTCTTATTTATCCCTCTTTTCTTATATCTATGTCTATTAATGTATGCATAGCCAAATGAGATCAGAACTCACTTTGTTCATGCACTTTGTTCATGCACGTACATAGATAAACAAAATGAATTCGAAAAATTAATAAACTTTTGGTTTTTTTTTACTTTTAATAAATTAGCACAACTCTATTTTTTTTTAGAGAGTAACCAGACTCTTAATCATGTTCTTATTTTCATTTAAGATATTTTTTTAGTAAGTATGGAACTTACAAATTTGTTCTAAAACATTTTAGGTAAGATTTTTGACCCTTAAATAATTAATAATTTTTTTTTACATAATCTGATAATTTATGATTGTGGATTAGGAAAATTTTGAGTTATTAGGAAAATTTTGAGTTATGAAAAAAATAACTATTTAAATTAAAGATTTAAATGTAAATGTAACAGATTAATGGTTACAAAATTTTCTCTAATAATTTTTATCTGAAAATACAATATGTTATATATAGAAGCTATTTTTGTAAGGTTATATATTTTTTTAAATTATGTGTAAAAAAAATTAATATTATTTTTCATACAAAATAATTTTATAATTAAAATTTTAATTTATGAAAAATTTTAATTATAGTATTTACCAAATAATAGCAGCTTTATATTCACTGTGATTTGAACAATAAGTTCATGAACTTGTTCAAAAACTCAATTATTTAAAATATTTTTTTTTTAATTTAAATTTAAATACACTATACATATAAGACAAATATGTTATTTATTAAACAAAAAAACAAAGTAAGGAAAAACAATAATTTTAAATGATCATTAAAGATCAAAGTTATACTAATAAGTTCTAATCTAAAAAGTTTACTCAAGTAAATTGAGGAAATCGTGTGGTCACATAAGATTCGATGCATTTTAACATTGGTTTGCGTATCAGTTATCTTTTTTTAAATGAAACATTATTTTAAAATATTTTTAAAATATTTGAGAGATTTTGAAATTAATCATGTAAAAATAATTAATTTTATTTAAATTTTAATAATTCGGAGATTTGTTATAATCAAATGATAACTTGATTTGAAATCCGATTTAAATTAATTAAACATACTTAATCTTAGAAAAGATTATTTATTTGAAAATAGAGCCGCCAAAAGATTTTAGAAAAATCAGTAAAACATACGTACATAAACGTACTTTATACTAGAGTTTTCAAAAGGGGTTCGTTATTTGGTTACGCTCGGAAAAGAGCTTTCGCGCTATGTCATACGCACCCATCGAAGACGGTTTATTTATAAAGAATAATTATCTAGCTATCATAAGTTTAATTTATAACATTTATTTCCTTTAATTAGTAGTTTGGGCTCCTAAACAATGATACGTTTAGATTGCGTAAATAATTGTACATAATTATTTAGAAGGGCATACTTTCGATTGCGTTGATATAAGATTAAGTATAATACATGAAAAATATCATAAAAGTGTTAGAATTAAAATAAATTCTAAACGGGGCCTTAACCAAAATATTTGTTCAGCAAATATCCCAAAAATATTTTAAAATGATTTTCTGACTTTTCAGAATTATTTGAAAATGGATTGGGGTTCTAAAATTACAAAAATAATTTTGGATTTTGAAAAGTGGAATGAGACAGGCCTTATGACCTAAGTCTTATGGCTTAGGTCTATATTTACCGATCTAGGCACAGACGGGCTCGATCTAGACCGAGAGTGGTCTGGATTGGTGCTCATGACACTCGGTCAAGGGACCGAAGGGTTCGTCCCTGGGGTTTAGAAGGCTAGATCCCAAATTCGGATTGTTCGGTCCTAGGTCTAGGAGGCTCGTTCCCAATCTAGCTTCATCGGTCGTGATTACAGGTTTGTATCTTTTGATACAATCATAAAAACATCAAAAACATGATATGTAAGTTGTAAACAACTCATATGGATATAGGAATCATAATCCCTAACTCTAAACACGATCAATCAAGCTCTAGGTCAATCAATTTCTTAACCCGATTTCTAGAGCAAGAATTGAGAACTTTTGATTTAAGTCATCTAATGCCCTAATTCTTGTTCCAATAGATTTGAAATGATGTTTATAGTGGAACACAACCAAAACAAGAACATCAATCAAGCTCTGTAACAATTTTTAAAACTGAAATTCAAACTTATTTTAAAAAAAAATAGTTGGATCAAACATGATCGGGATGTTGATTTTATAATTTGGAAAACATCCTAACATGTTTACAAATATGTTAGGCAACTAATTGAATCAAAATTTAAGATTAAAAGCTCAGGAACACCAAATTCGAAATTTTCATATTTTCAAATCAAATTTGTGTTTTTTTTAGTAAGGTGAATGGATGAATTCTCTTTCGACATAAAACTTAGAAATCATTTAGGGATTGATTTTGACTATAGAAAAAACAAAATTGAGCCCTAAAAATGATCAACTTGATCGAACTTGAAAAAATCCAATTTTGAATCACAATTTGAATTTCAGATGAACTGGAAGTTTACTAGTGATTGAAGAACACTCCAATGATGTGTAGAAAGCTTTCCTAAGTCCTAGGTTGAAGATTAGATCACTAGAGAAATTTTTCAAAAAATTAGTCGCCGAAGTTCTTGATAGATCTTCAACCAGGCTGTAATTTGTGATGTTTGTTTTATGGATTGGAAGATTCACCTAGAGACTATTTATACCCGAGTTAAATCCGTTCCATGGACAAATTCAACTTCAATTTCTCTTCTGAAATTATTCTTAAACGTTTCTGTTTTGTCCTTAGCAGCCTAGGTTATGGTAGCTTTTGAATTCCAACCTTAGGGGTAATGATGACGAGGGAGAGATGTGCTTATGGGTGAATTCTCGAAGGATAAGGAAGAAAGATGGCAGATATAAGATTTTTGGAAGGTCGTCGGCGTCGATCGTAGGCTTCCGACGTTAGCGAAGAAGAACAAAACGACGTTGTTTTGTTTTAAATGAATGTTCTATTGTGTTCCGTTGGCGGCTCATCAACGATCGGGTGATCATGCTAACGGGGTTAGCATCCCGTTAGTTGATCCTATATGGACCCGGGCGCGCATGTGTTTGGTTACAACCGACATGCATGGCTCCTTCTTGGGCGCTGGCTAGAATTTCTGTTGCAACATTTAAACATAATTTCTACCACTCATGATTATCATATTTTATTTTTAATATAAGAGTTATTTAAAATCGAACTTTTAACCCTTTTTGCATTTTTCTTCACTAAATTAATAAACAAAATATTTTTTGACAACATAATAAAAATTATGTTAATTTATTTTATTTTGGGGTGTTTATTTAATTATTTTAAGTCATAAATTACCAAAATTAAATCATTTCAACCCCTTTTTGAGTTTATTTTGGGTAAAATAAATGCAATATTTTAACCTCAAATTATTTTTGATTTTTTATTTAATTTTTTAATAAGGGTTTAATTATCACAATAATTAGCCCTAATTTGATCTTAATTACCTCCGCTTTGGATTATTTTGAATTAAAAAATTCAAAATATTATTTTAATATTATTATTAGAAATTGGGGTAGGTTAAATTTTCATGTTTACAAATTTGCTTAGTTTTTTTTTTGGAAAAACGACTTAGCGTCATTTAATTAAAATTTTCTAAAAAAGTGAAGAAAAAAAACCCACGAGTTTAAGAGATCATTCTAGACAGACCTAAAATTATTTTGAAGACGTAACATTCTGAATAAAAACTTAAAAGCTAAAAACGTAAATGAATTATCTGATTACAATGTTTCATATTCTAGTGAGTTCAAAAAACAGTAAATTTCAGTTCCTACAGATATTCCAGTTCTGCTCCGTGCTAAGAATTCTTCTCCACGTTCCCGCGAGGGTGCTGCAATCCGATACAATATCTTTCTATAACTCTTTAATGTTCTTATGGGTTCTTCCATATACTCTTTCATTCCGTTCTTGACAAATGTTATACACCACTGCTCCAAAGCCGCACTTGAACACGCTTGTTGCAAATCTATTTCCCTTAGCTTGAGTAGTGTCGTTTCTTTGATTTCATTCCAATCACTCAGGAAACTGATCAGCTCCAGGTTTATATAGAATCTGTTCCAAAGCTTCGAAGCAATACAGCAGCTCTCGAATAGGTTATCTATGATTTCTTTATTTCATTTGCATAAAAGACAGCTCGCGTCCGGGATGCTCATATACTTGCTGATACGATCACGAGTGCTGAGTCTTTCCTAGAAGGCAAGTCATAGAATGAACTGGTGTCGAGGGATAATCTTCGTTGACCATACAAGAGGAGCCCATTCTACTTTCTGCACTTTTTCCTGGGTTATCTCCCATATTTTCTTCGATACCAGATTTTCATTGTCCTCAGCTTTTTCATTCATGAATATCCGGTCATTACAAATTCGCTTAAAGTTAAGCATTATTAATTTGTTTTATACAAAGTTTTTGACAATTTTAACCATCAAATTAATATTTTTATATACAAATATATAATTTAATAAAACAAGTTTAAATCAATTCCTATTTTTTTTTTTTTAATTCACTAATATTTATTTTTTTTCTTTTATTTTTCAACCCTATTCTAAATATTTTTAAGCCTAATTTAACTCCAAATTATGATTCAGGTCCATATTTAGTCCCATCTAAACATTCTCTCCATATTTTTTATCCATCTAAACAAATTCTCCCATGTTTCAACTCCAATATTCAACAAAAACTTAGAATAAAAATTAAAAAGTTAATGAACCAGCGTGGCAATCTCATCATACCTAAAATGCAGTTATGAAGTAGTGATGGTCAATGATATAATTCTAATCACCATAGTCGTTCATGAGAGGATTTAATTTGATTATCCCCTCGTTGCCATCATATGGTTGGATATAGTTTCTTTTGTTCGAATATCTCAACATATCCCATGTTTTCTTCACATGTGTCAACATTCTATCTCTATAGGTGTCAATATGATAGGCGAAGACTCGAAAGGATCTTGAAAAATAACAACATATTTTAGGATTATGAAAGCTTCAAATTATAAGATAACACGTTAAAAAATATCAAACTCACAAAGATGAACTTCCATATATGGTCTAACTGGGCATGTGATAGATCGACCAATTTACTAAACGATGTGGCACCACCGTGGGATCCCGGACAATGGTGCCAATATTACTTGAGTAGTAGGTGTCGTTATCGAAAGTGGGCTTACCATCCATCTCTATAAACTCTAAGTGCATCTTCTGCCATGTTGGTAGTTTCTCGAGAACAGTGTTTTTGTTCTTCCACCGTCCTCTACTCATCGATGAAGACCCTACAAAATAATAGTGAAACAACATTTTTTTAAATTTATATAATCATTTAAATATCACGTATAAGTTGTAATTAACTACATGTAGTCTTGGAAACAGGGGAATCCTCCTCCGGGGTGACAGACACCTCAAGAATAGTAGAATCTGGATCATGTAGTCCCTTAATTTTCGAAAGTGATCCCATAAAGCTCATAGGATCATCGGATTGTATGTTATTTATACGAGCTCGAAGCTCGTCTAAATGTCTCGATAGGGCTTGTTTTGTAGCTCATTTATGTTACATGATATCTGCAAGAAAAATAAAGTTAAAATTTTAAAGAGGTCATCCTATTTGACACAAATAAAACATGTTTAGATGATTGAATAACGGTGATTTATCTTTGTGACTTTCCATCCATGTCTAGATGTCATATCTGTAGCGTAAAAAACTTGTTGTTCTTGACTTGCCATTACAAACGGATCATGAATCTGAGTTCTCAATGTCCTGTTCACATTAACACTTGCAAACCCATATTTATCTAATTTTTACCATAGTCCTTGGAATGTACATCAAACCATCTACACTTGAAAAGAATTACTCAGTTACAACCAAAATACTGAACTTCTATGATATATGTGAGTACTCCGTAGTAATTTATCGTTTAAACTTCATTGTTGTCAATTACTAAGACACCACTATTTTGTGTGGTTAACCCTTCGTCATGCTTCTCGGTATTGAACTTGTACTCGTTTATTTTATAGGAGTTATACTTCTTAGCATAAATTGTCGGGCCACTCTCAAAAATCTTTAGACTCAAAGTTCGATCTGATTCACTAGTCAATTGGCTCACTTTCGTCTTGAAAAACTTTGTTTACCGTGTTCAAGATTATAAAGATTGAGTCGCCTTGTATCGGTCAACTCTTGCGTGAATTTGCAGCATATAATGAAATTTAATTGTAATTAGTTAATTACAAAATTCATACTTAATCACTAATCATCTTATGAACTCGTAATTGTAATATTATTCGACTTCGAGACAATTTTTCGAAATGTATACATATGCACGCTCCCGATCACCCGATTTGTATGTTTAAAGTGTTGCAATCGATAAATCTTTGATTGCCAAGAATATAGAAAGTGTTAAAGTTGGTTGTATCGATATTTTTATTGACTCGTGATATTATAAATATCGAGCACATATTCATAATCACGTGCAAAATGTAACTCTCACTAATTGACCCTTCATTAAAGTTTTTATTCCGAAGGTACTTTTTCAAGGTATCCGTATATTGGTCAATTAAATACATCCATCGATACTGGACAGACATTAACAAAGCCTCAAAGGCCAAATGTAATATCATTGTGAATGACTAATTTTATTTAGGTATATTACTATTTCGCATAAAAAAATTTTATAAATTGTGAATGACTAATTTTACTTAGGTATATTCCTATGTCGGGAGAAACTTGTTACCGAATAAGAAAACCGATATTAAAATTCTTGTGAGGTTATTATTCTATCTCAATTTTATATATTGAGAAACATTTTTAAATTTGAAGATAAATTAGATAAAAATTAGTGATTTGAATCAACTTAAAAAAATGTTTTTATATACAATTTTACATTATTCATTCAAGTGTATTGGTAATGATTGTGTTTGATTATAATTTTTTTGTCAAATTATTATACAAAATTATTATAACAGATTATTACGTAAACGATATACCCCAAAATTAAACGTTGAATAAAGCGCGCCCCATCGATGTGCGTCTTCTCATCTACCTTCTCTACAAATCATTTGTTTATTGACTTTTTTTTTTTTGTTATTTATTTTTAAAATGATCACCTAGTTAGCCAATGATGATAAAAAAAAATCACTCTAAATTTTATTTATGTATTTGAATTAGGTTTACAATAAATATTGTATGTATAATCTCATATAGACATTGAATATCAAGGTCAGTTGCGGCCGAGACTTGTCTGCCGCCCTCTGCATTGACAACTGTTATGCCTCGACTGCATATTCCTCTAATGCATAGACACGTAATCACTCGACTGCATATGTATAATCTCATATATGTGTCCTTTTTTACCCTTATAACATTAAATATATACACATTCTAGGGTTTATCTTCTATTCTCAGTTTCTTCTTTTCTCTCTCTGCTTGTTACCATGGCTGCGCAGACGCCTATACAGAAGCTTAAATGGTTGACATCATTACCATCTGTTTTCACAGGTTTTAGATCCTCACCGACTGACGGGGATTTAGTTAATTACTATCTCAACGAGAAGATCCAGGGCTCGGAGAGGAGCGTGTATGTCATTCCTGAAGTTGAGTCTAAGGCTTTGCCAGGTGAAGTTCAAGATCCAAACTTTTACTTTCTCTCTCTCTTTCATAGATGAATAGATATATTATATATATATATATATATATATATATATATATATATATATATATATATATGGAACAACAACAGTGCCTTCTCATATGGTATCTTTCCTTTTCAATTTTATTCAACTATTCTTGTTTCTCTCTCTAAAAAATTGACCTTATTTTGTATCTAGGGTATACATATGTACCCTATTTATATTTATATATATATATATACTCCTTCCAATCCATGTAACCCTTCTTTTTTCCTATCTATAACTTATTAAATCTCCTTGTTTTCTTTAATTAATAGATTAGTTTCTCTGTTTCTCCACAATCAATTTCTCAATTAGGTTTTGTTCAGATCTATCTGTTTACTTATGTCTAGGGCTAGTCTTCGCGTTTTCAGGTCAGATCTATATATGGAATCAAATTAATCATAGATCGAGGCTTACAAATTAATTTATCAACTAATCGGACTGATTATCAACTAACCTGATTGATTTTCTTCAAGCCTTTAAGTAAGTATCTTGGAAAGGCTAGGGTTCTTTAGTACTATTCCAGTCAAGGGTTCAGATTGAGCACCTTGAAAAGGATTACTTATTTTTAGTGAATGAGATGAGGATGATCATACTTAAGAGGAAGTCTCTTCTAATTCCTTTCCTTTAATTTGGTTCAAGATCCATGGACTCGATCCCTGCTGGAAGATATTATGGAGAGAAAGTTTCACTAAAGATTTATGTTTTGGATCTTTGATGAAAATTTCAAACAAACCAATTCATATTTCAGCTATATCATGATATGATCTCTAATGAAATTAAATGATACTTTGTATTAGATTTCATTTTTTACCACACTGGAGACTTGAGCACATACCATGGCATGTACATAACTTGCAGCTTCTAATTCATACTTTGGTTTAAAGTGTGACAATGGCTTGTTTTTTCAAGTTCCATTAAATATGATTATTTTCTAAAGAGAATCCAAAATCTGTAAACGTTTTTATCATCAATGTCTTCACAAAAATATCACAATCACTAGACCCACCCACCTTGAGTTTTAAGTGACTAGTGGACAAGTAGTACATTCCGTAATCAATTGTACCTCTTTATACTTTTCAAAATTTTCAAACTTACAATACTCTTAAAAAGAATTGAATTCATTGATTCTCTATCTTCATACTTTTACAATTCAATGTAATATTCTATGGGTGTGCTCATGAGAATACTACCGATCATTGTGAAATTGAAGATGTCAGTCACATGCCTTTCTTGAGATATGATAATACATAGTTCAATTTATTTTACTATTTTAAGTCTAACAGTATGACTTGAGTCCCATGTTGAGTCCTTTCAAACATAATCCCTTTGAATTCATCAAAGAAGTTTTTGTTATTACCTATAAAAATATGATCATTCACATAAAGACAAATAATCCAAATATCATCATTATCATGTGACTTTACATATGAGTATACTCAATTTGGAAAAAAAATCAAATAGATTGATACTTACTTCTACCCATATAAGGTATTCTTCAATTTTAAAACTTTATTTTTGTGCCCTTTTGTTTTGAAGTCTAAGGTTTGTTGAATATAAACATTTAAAAGATGTCTATTCAAGAATACCTACTTCACATTAGGCTTATAAATTTCCCACTTTCTTCAAGTCAAAATGAGATTAATAATCAAATAGTCTCCTTGTGAGCCAATAGTGCATACACTTCATCATAGATTATTTTATTGTAACCTTTTACAACGAACATTTATTTATTCGTTTTTCTATTGTACACTTTAACTCTAATGGTCATTTAGAAGTAAAATCAGTTCTCAATACAGTTCTTAGATTTCAAGTACATTCATCGTCTGGGTTGTCTCTATCTTTTGTCTTTAGGCATCATCAAAAGTTATGATTTGCATATACAAAAAATGTACAATTCAATAGTATCAAAATAACTTGGTGTAAACTCTTCATTGTTTTGTTATCTTTATCTCTATGTAATAGAGATGATTGGTGTAGTTAAATCTTGAATTCATAACACAAACTCTTCATTTTCTCTATTAAAATAAGGAAGAAAGAACTCATAATCCCTTTCTTGTTTTATATCCCAATTTCATGTACTTGATCTACAGAATTTAATTGGGTTGTAACTCACATCAAACAAGACCCATGTCAATTAATTAGGGTAAAGTCATCATTAAAAGTGAGGAGTAGGATGTAGCTTGTACTAATTCAAGGGGATGGTTGCTCTTGATGTTGCTTATTTAGAAAAACTGTTATATCTTTTCTAAGTTGTCATATTTCAAATGATTGATTAGGATGGATTAATTGGGACATCACTTTAACCATCACTTCCTCATTCATAAGTTTAAGAGCATCAAAGTTCAAATGGTCATCTGATTATGTGCCAAAAACATGTTCAAAGATGATATGTTTTTACTTAATTATTCATTCTTTCTCTTTGTCTTTTTTCTTACCCATGCCCATGTCCATGCCCATACCCATGCCTATGCCCATGCCCGTTATATGTTTTTTTTTCATATCTCTTCTTAATTTTTGTTTTGTGAACTTAGAGTGAAAACTCCAAATATTTTATGTTCTAAAACATAAATATTATGATTCCTCAATTACACATAACATATAATTTAATTTTGGGTGTTAAAAATCAAATAATTTTTTTCATGACACATAAATCTTCATATATTTTCATTATAAACATCCTTAACCCAAGCAATATTTTGATATCAAAACGAAATTCTTCATTTCCAAGAATTTTAAACACCACAAGAATTTGAGAATCAAATTATTCACTTTGACAACAAAACCAAAAGATTTTGCTAAAATCTTCCAAAACTTCTTTTGAGGTGGTACTGTAGGCTTCTCAAACATGGAATCATCCAAACAAGGAAGATGGTAAGGGCTTGTTAATCCATATTTTTTTTTCTTTCAAAACATTTTTTTTCTCATTTAGATGTAAAGAAGTTTAATTTAACTTTGCACAACCATACCAAACAAATCGAGTTCTTTAAGTAGAGTAAGTTAGTGGGTTAATAAGTTAGTTGTTTATAAATAGGGGATTATGTAATATTTGTAATAATTAATAAATGAAATAGTTATTGTATATGGATTATCTCTCTCAAAGGCTTAGGTCATTCTTGTCTTATCTAAAATTCTTCTAAAAACCCTAGATATCTAAGTTGGTATGTGACATCATTTTGAACTGCAAAAGACATTCTAAAATTTTAAATACATATTAATTCATTTATTTCAACAAATCAATGATTGGTGTGCTTTTAATTAAGATGGTCTCTTTTGTAGGTGATCTATTATCAATTTCACCTATATATAAGGAAGTGATTTAAAGAATTTCCTTCCGTCAGAAATAGTCTTAATGTTAATCAACTTTATGCTAGAAGTTTATGCTTGTTTACTAAGTTTGAAAAGGCAAATATATTGATCAAATTCAAGTATTTAGCAGATTTTGTTTCTGATTTGGTCGTTTAGGTCATGATTATATGAATTATCAATCTTTTAATCTAGGAAAGCTAGATTATGGAAAGTTAGTTGAAGAGATTTCAAAGGAGGGAAGACATGTATTCCAAGGGTGGAAGAGATTGACACTAATCAACACACTATTTTAAACACAAGTATTCTTCTATGAACTGTTAGGGTTAGGGACTTTCCATGACAAATCAAGCATAGAGTTGGTTGATTGTCAGACATTTGTAGTTTGATAGATAGATGGTTGGAATAGTATCTAGTTGATATTAATTTTAATCTGATATGAAATAGTTAAAGGTTATTAAACCCTAGATCGATAAGAGGGGTTGACTGTTTAGAAGTCATGCACATGCAAAAAAGATATATAGTATTAGCCTTATTAATTTAGGGTCGATATCTATTCCATTGTCATCTGATTCCTTAGCTAAATTTGATTGGATCTTCAAGTTTTATCTCATATTATATGGTCAATTAGTTGTTTTTATTTACTGGATGAAATTTGACTAGTTCTAGTTTACATGTTTACAGGTATATCCGTCATACAATCGAACCTTGAGCAGTTCTACTTCTCTACCCTTGATAAGAAGTATCCGGAAGAATCTCCAAGTGCGAAAACTACTCAATCTGGTTATTGGAAAGCTTTGGGAAAAGAATGCAATGTAACGTATTCCTCAGAAATTATTGGTAAAAAGAGGACTCTGTTTTTCTACATCGGTCAGGCACCAGGGTGGGAGGAAACTGGTTGGTTCATGTATGAACTTTCTTCCATTGACATACAGGTGAGGTTTACTTTGATAATTTTGAGTACCAATTTTTGTCAAATTTCTTTTTTGTTAATATGTAAATTAACCTCAAACCAATTACAGAAGCCCTTTGTTATTTGTCGCCTGCGAAGGAGCAACGGGGAGATGATAGATACAAGACTGTCACAGTTTGGGGAAGAATGGCAAATTATTGAGCAGAGTGGTGAACCGGAGGAGCAGAATCAGTATGAGAAAGAGACGGGAGGGGATCATTTGTTCTTAGACAACATTAACATCGACCATACTTCAAACGGATCAGCTTCAGACACGGCAGAAAATGTAAGCTAAAACAAAAATATAAATATATCAGTTTCTTGCTTCGCTTCAACTTTTTTTAATTTATAGTTTTTCAAAGCAGAGCCATGCGAGCAGTAGCAAAATCAAAAAAGGAAAAAATCCGCATCACATTCAAAAAGATCGGATTGTTGGAACTTTGATTTGACGAATGTGCCCGATGAGGTTAGATGGTTACAAGTTGATGCACAAAATGACAAGTGGTGTGCATCTATTGACGATGAAATTGTACCAAAATCAACAACTCTTGATTGGCAAGCTTATTATTTCTATGCCGCTAACCAATAGAGGTGAGTTCAAACTCGTCTAAAATCTTCTATCAATGTTTTTTTGTCTTTACTCCATTGGACTACCATCATATTAGACTTTCTTCCTATAATCTTTCTTAGTTCAATAATGAATCTTTACAAGATTTTATGTGTTTCTCTTGTAGTTTGATTTTCTTAAGATTGACAAAGTTGGGTGTTTATTTATTATTTGTTTGATTTGGATAGTAATATATTGCATCTGAATTGTTTTTAACATGGTTTTTTTTCTTATTAATATGAATTTGATTGTTTAAGCTTCTTTTCAATTCCTCTTTTCTTACATATATGTCTATTATATATATAGTCAAATGAAATCTCTCACTTTGTTTGTACTCATACATAAGTCACAAAAATGAAAGCCAATTTTGGGATTATCCTTGTTTAGAAATAATTTATAAGCTTTTGAAATTTTTTCTTTTTTAAAAGATTAGCACTACCCCAAACAGTCATATCACTACTTTCATTTATGATATTTTGATTGAGAATAAATAAATTAAAGACATTTTACTAAGATATTTTATGTAAGACTTTTGCACTTCATTAATTAATAAATGTTTGGACATAATCTAATAAGTTTGGTTGTGATTTTAAAACTTTTCTATGTATGTTTTTTTCTAAATTAGACAGTAGCATGCAAATGAAGGAGCAATTTTATTATTGTGGAATAGGAAATTAGGTTTTGAGTTCAAAATTAACTATTTAGGTTAATAATGAAAAAAATACTTATATAGTATGTTATATTTTTTGTGCTAATGATTTAAATTATATGATTAATGAGAAAATAAATTAGAAAAATTTTGTATTATATTAATAGTTTTGGGTTGATTGGACAATGAGAATGAACTGTTGTTATTTTATGCTTATTTCAATATATGAATTGAGTTGTATGAATTATGTCATATTTTTTAAAGAAAATAATATTTGTTTTATTATATACTAATATTTTTTTAATGTATTTTCAACTAAAATAATTTTATTTTCAAAACTTTAACTCGAAACATGATTATTAAATAACTCTAATCCAAAGAAGACTCGAAAGAAATGTAGCAAATAATAATATTGACAGTAATTATATCCACTAATAACTAATTCAATATGTCAACAATATTAATATCAAATTATAACTAAAAATTAGGTTTATCTTTAATTTTTCAACTTTAAAATATTTTAAATGTGTTTTTAAGTGAATATATAGTTTATATTATACTAATTTCCTACTAAATACTTTGTTTTTTATTATTTATGAATTTCTAAATTGTGTGAATTCTTATTTATCTTTTGTTTTTTACTTTTCTTTTCATTTTACAGTTATGTATGACTCAATATTACATTTAAGGTCTTTTTTTGTTTGATTTTTTAAAAATTGGGAGTAACTTGTTATTTTAATAACTTATTGGAACTCCTATAAAGGTTATTATTGAACTATTTGTATAGGTAATTTAAAATCTAAAATTTTATTTTTTAAATATTTAGTTATTTCATTTAGAATTCTATTTGAAAAATTAAAATTAACTAGATCCATTTGTGTGGTATCAAATGAGGGTCTATAATATTTTGCTATTTTACTATAATAAATTAGTATTTTTGTTTAGTATAATCTGGTCATTTACTTTTTTTTCAATCTTATTATAGTTAATTAATTTAGCTCAATTGATTAATTAACATGTGAAATGCTTTATTTTATAGAGCATGCTTGAAAATATTATTTATTTATCATAAATTTGGTATATATATATATATATATATAATAATGATAATAATAAATTTATATCTATAATAAATATATATAATTTACATATAATAATAATAAAAGTATATTAAAATATATTAACATATATATAGTAATTTTTTATTTTAAGAGTTTATATATATATATATATATATATATATATATATATATATATAATTAAATTAATTTTTTTAATAATAATAATATGAAGAGAGCATAACGTTTAAAATATATATTTTCTAATTAAAATATTAAATAATTTAACCATAAACAAATTCAAGAGAATTAATAACTTATATTGTTTAGTTCTATATTATTAGTCTTTTAATAATTGTTTCTATTTTATTAGAGATCACCTAATATTTATCTTTTTATTTTTATTTTTAATATATATAATTTAAAATAGTTAAAATACTGAGTTCACTCCTACATTTTGGTCAGTGGGGTGAAATTCAGTTAATTAAATTTTTATTTTGGTTAAAGTTTCCTTATTATAAATTTAATATTTAAAGATTTTATAATTTCTAAATTATTTTAATTTTATAAATATAAAGTAAATTAATATTAATAAATTTAAAAATAAATGATTAATTATTCAAAATTAATTTTTTAATTATTACTTCTTTTTAATATAATTTATTTGTAAATTAATTAGATTAGAATGTTGGTAAAATGAAAATTTTGAAAATACTCTCTTTTATTATATTTTCATTTCACATTATTCTTATTCATTTTATTATCAAATTATTCGGTCCTATCATTTCTCTAACAATTATAATAAATTTATATTTATAATATACAATTTAAAAGGCATATTAATATATAAATTAAATAATTTATATAATTTTTTTAAAATAATAAATTTATATTTAAATATATTAATGTATATTAACTATATATATCATTTTTATAATTTTAAAGTTTATATACAATTTTTTATTTAATTATATATAATTAAAATATTTAAACATTTTAATAATAATAATTTGAAGAGAAAATAACAGTTAAAATTAATATTTTTTAATTAAAATAATAAATAATTTAATAATAAACAAATTTAAGAGAAAAACTAGTAATTTTAATGTTTAGTTTTTATTACTCTTTTAATAATTGATTTCATGATTAAATTCAACTATACATGCTTGTTTTATTTTTTATTTTTAGTATATAAAATTTAATAACTTTAAAATAGTTACAATATTAAGTTAATTATATTTTAATTAAAATACTAAATAGTTTTATAATAAACAAATTTAAGAGAAAACCAATAATTTTTTAGTTGTTTATTATTACTCTTTTAATAATTGAGTTTATATTGTATTTTATTTTATTTTGTTTTTGTAATTTTATTTTGAACATATAAATTATAAGACATATTTAAAATACTTAATTCAGTTAGAAACTTGTATTTATTTTTAAATTTTAACATATAAATTGAAAGATGGTTAAACAGTTATTTGAATTCGACATGTATATTTTATTTTTAAATTTAATTTTTAATATATATAATTTTAAACTGTTAAAACAGTTTAAATGTGGATAAATTTTTAAAATTTTAAAAGAGATTAATGGGTTCTATTAATTAAATTTTTAGATTTACATTTTTATTATTATTGTTTAATTTTTAAAGATCTTATAATTTTATAAATATAAAGTGAATTTATATTCATAAATTTAAAAATAAATGATAAATTATTCAAAATTATTTTTTTAATTATTACATCTTCTTAATATATATTATTTTTAGACTAATTTTAGATTGAATTTTATATAATAATAAATTTATATTTATAATATATGGATAATATAATATAATTTAAAAGACATGATAGGAAGAGAGGTTTAAAATAGTTAATTTATTTAAATTTTAAATGTTTTTATTTTATTTTCTAAACTTTTATTTTTAATAGGTAAATTTAAAAACCGGTTAAAATAGTTATTTGCACTAGTCAAGTGTATTTTAATTTTTAATATACATAATTTTAGACATTAGAATGTGGAGTGAATTTCTACCATTTTAAAAGAAATTATAGTCTCTATGAATTAAATTTTGGACTAGTTAAATTTATATTAATATAATTTACTCTTTATAGATTTTAAAATTTATAATTTATTTTAATTTTATAAATATAAAGTGAATTTATATTTATAAATTTAAAAATAAATGATTAATTATTCGAAATTATTTTTTAATTATTACATTTTCTTAATATAATTTATATTTAGACTTAATTATATATAATAATAAATTAATATTTAGAATATATATATATATAATATAATTTAAAATAGAAAGGTTTAAAATAATTAGTTTATTTAAATTTTAAATATTTTTATTTTATTTTTTTAATTTTTATTTTTAATAGGTAAATTTAAAGACCGTTAAAACAGTTATTTGAATTATGTACGTGTATATTATTTTTTATTTTTAATATATATAATTTAAAACCATTAAAACAGTTAAAATATGGAGTTAATTTTTATAATTTAAAAGAGATTAACATCTCTATTAAATAAATTTTTAGACTAGTTAAATTTATATTATTATAATTTACTTTATAAATTTTATAATTTATAAATTATTTTAATTTTATAAATATAATTGAATTTATATTTATAAATTTAAAAATAAATGATTAATTATTTAAAATTATTTTTTTAATTATTAGTTTTTCTTAATATAATTTATTTTTAGACTAATTTTAGAATTAATTATATTCAGTAATAAATTCATATTAATAATATATATATATATATATATATATATATATAATATAATTTAGAATACATAAGAAGTGAAGAGAAGAGAGGTTTAAAATAATTAATTTATTTAAATTTTAAAGGTTTTTGTTTTAATTTTTTAACTTTTATTTTTAATAGATAAATTGAAAACCTTAATACAGATATTTGAACTAAGCACATGTATTTTATTTTTATGTTTTTAATATAATTAAACAATAAAACACAGTTATAAAATGTGGAGTTAATTTCTACAATTTTAAAAGAGATTAACGTCTTTATTAAATAAATTTTTAGACTAGTTAAATTTATATTATTATAATTTACTTTTTTTAAATTTTATAATTTATAAATTATTTTAATTTTATAAATATAAAGTGAATTTATATTTAAAATTTTAAAAATAAATGATTAATTATTCAATTTCTTTTTTAATTATTACATTTTCTTAATATTATTTACTTTTAGAATAATTTAGACTTAATTATATATAATAATAAATTCATATTTATGATATATATATATATATATAATATAATTTAAAAAACATATATAAACGCATCTATTTAATTTTTTAAACTTTTATTTTTAATTGTTAAATTTAAAAACAGTTATTTGAACTAGACACGTGAATTTTTTTTTTAATTTACATAATTTAAGACCGTTTAAATAGTTAAAATGTTGAGTTAATTTCTACAATTTTAAAAGTGATTAAGTTTCTATTAAATAAAATTTTAGATTAGTTAAATTTATGTTATTATTTAAATTTTAAACGTTTGTATTATATTTATTTTTAAATTTTATTTTTAATAAGTAAGTTTAAAGACAGTTAAAACAATTATTTGTATTAGACTATTTGTATTAGACACGTATATATTATTTTTTATTTATAATTATTTGTACTAGATACGTGTATATTAATTTTTATTTTTAATATACATAATTTAAAACCGTTAAAATAGAATAAGGAATTAATTCTATTATTTTAAAAGAGATTAAAGTATCTGTTAATTAAATTTTTAGACTAGATAAATTTATGTTATTATAATTTACTCTTTCTAGATTTTATAATTTATAATTTATAAATTATTTTAATTTTAATTTTAATTTTATAAATATAAAGTGAATTTATATTTATAAATTTAAAAATAAATGATTAATTATTCAAAATTGTTTTTTTAATTATTACATTTTCTTAATATAATTTATTTTTAGACTAATTTAGACTTAATTATATATAATAATAAATTCATATTTATAATATATATATATATAATATAATTTAAAAGACATATGAAAAAAAGTTTAAAATAATTAGTTTATTTAAATTTTAAACACTTCTATTTTATTTATTTTTAATAGGTAAATTTAAAAAGTTGAAACTGTACTAGACATAGACACATGTATATTAATTTTTATTTTTAATATACCTAAGTTTGAATAGGGAGTTAATTTCTACAATTTTAAAAGAGTATTTCTATTAATTAAATTTTTAGACTAGTTAAATTTATGTTATTATAATTTATTATTTTTAGATTTTATAATTTATAAATTATTTTATTTTTATAAATATAAAGTGAATTTATATTTGTAAATTTAAAAATAAATGATTAATTATTCAAAATTATTTTTGTAATTATTACATTTTCTTAATATAATTTATTTTTAAACTAATTTAGACTTAATTATATATAATAATAAATTCATTATATTATATTATATATATATATATAATATAATTTAAAAGACATATGAAGAGAGGCTTAAAATAATTAGTTTATTTAAATTTTAAAGGCTTAAATTTTATTTATTTTTATTTTTTATTTTTAATATTTAAATTTAAATACTATTAAAAAAGTTATGTGTACTATACACGTGTATATTATTTTTTTTATTTTTAATATACATAATTTAAAGACGACGGTTAAAAGGTTAAAACAGTTATTTGTACTAGACATGTGTATATTATTTTTAGACTAGTTTAATTTATGGTATTATAATTTACTCTTTTTAGATTTTATAATTTATAAAATATTTTAATTTTATAAATATAAATGAATTTATATTTATAAATTTAAAAATAAATGATTAATTATTCAATTTGTTTTTAATTATTACCTTTTTTAATATAATTTATTTTTAGACTAATTTAGATTTAATTATATATAATAATAAATTCATATTTATAATATATATATATATATATATATATATATATATTTATTTATATAAGGTTTTAAATTCTCGCCGATTGACGGAGAATTGGTTCGATTACAATCACAATAAGAAGCTCCAGGGCTCGGAGAAGAGCGTTTATGTCATTCGAACCATGAGTTTGCCAGGTGAAGTTCAAGATCCAAACTCTCTCTATCTTTCTCTCTCACAGTTTCATATACATGAATAAATAAATTATATATATATATATGGAACTTGGAAGAACAACACCTTTTCTCATATGGGTATCTTTCCTTTTCAATTTTATTCAACTCATCCATCAGTCCGTACTTCTTTCTGAAAATGATATTCATATATATTTATTCAAGTTATTTATGTTTCTCTCTTTAAAAAATTTACCTTATTTTGTTACCTAGGGCATATATATGTACCCTGTTTATATGTATATATATGTGTAGCTTTTCCTTTCAATCCATGTAATACTTCTCTTTTCCTTTTTACAACCTATTCAAATTCATTATTTTCTTTAATTAGCTAGCTAGGTTTTGTTCATCTCAGGATCAATCTGTTACTTATGTATATAGTAGATTCTTACAAATTAATTTGCATCCTTAATTAGTAAGATCCTCTCTAAACTGACTAACTAATCAACTAATCTGATTGATTTTCTTCAAGCCTTTAAGTAAGTATCTTGGAAAGGCTAGGGTTCTTTAGTACTATTATTCAAAACAAGGTTTCAGATTGAGAACCTTGAAAAGGTTTACTTATTCATAGAGAATGAGGTGAGGATGATCACACTTTAGAGGAAGTCTCTTCTAATTTCTCTCCTTTAATTTGGTTCAAGATCCATGGACTCGATCCTTGTAGGAAGATTTTATGGAGAGAAAGTTTCACTAAAGACTCGTGTTTTGGACCTTTAATGAGGATAAGCTATATCACAATATACTCTCTAATGAAATTAAATGATACTTTGTATTTATGTTTAATTTGCTTCCACATGGAGCAGTACCGGAGACTTGAGCAGATTTGATTTCAACAAAAATCTGTGTAGCTTCATTTTGGTAAATGAAGTTCTTATAAAAGTCTCCTTATTTAGTGCCATGACATGTACATATGTTGCATCAACATATTCTAATTCATACTTTGGTTTAAAGTATGACAATGTCTTGTTTTTTCAAGTTCCATTAAATATGATTATTTTTTAAGAAAATTCAAAATCTGTAAACTTTTTCTATTATCAATGTCTTCACAAAAATATCACAATAACTAGATCACTTTGAGTTTTAAGTGACTGTTAGACAAGTAGTACATTCATTAATCAATTGTACCTCTTTATACTTTTCAAATATCTCAAACTTTTCACTAAAAAATAATTGAATTCATTGTTTCTCTATATTCAATTTTTTACAATTCATATGAAATTGAAGATGTCATTCATATACCTTTTTTGAGATATGATAATATATACCAATTCATTACACTTGACCTACATAATTAATTGGGTTGTTGGTTAATTAAAATTAGTAAAAAATAATTAATATCATGCAAGACCCATGCCACGTCTTTAGGGTCATGTCATCATTAAATATTGACGAGTATGATGAATTCATTAATATTAGTTTGCACTAATTCAAGGGGATGGTTACTCTTTATGTAGCTTATGTTGGGAAAACTTTGTCTTATATGTTTTCTTAGAAGTCATATTTCACATGATTGTTTGAGATATTGGATTAACTAGGACATCTCTTTCACCATCACTTTCTTATTCACAAATTTGAGAGCATCAAAGATCAAAAGGTCATCTGATTATGCGTCAAATCCATGTTTAAAGATAATATGTTTTTAACCTAATTATTTATTCTTTTTTTCCAGTGTTGTGTCTCGTTTTCCTTGCCCATGTTTTCTGTTTTTTTTTCATTCATCGTGTTTGAAGTGAGTTTAGCTTCATAGAGCTCTAATAGTTTGTCATTTGCAACTTATGCAAAATTTGAAGGAATTAATGCAGAAATGGCGCCCATGAAACTTTCAGAATACTTTACAAGATGCAGCAATGTGTGATAATTGGTATAATTTTGAAGGATGACAGCGTGGTAAACCAGAGGAGAAGAAACAGTATCAACGTCGACAACGATATCATGGAGGTAATTTTTTTTATTTAGGAAGAAGAGACTACAAATTTCAAAATTTACCTACTTTCAAATAATATAACATAACTACCTTACTTTTATTAAATTTTAAATATAAAAATAAAAGATTTAAATAATTTATTTAACAAATTTTCAAATAACTTATATTTATTATTCTAACAATTGTTTAAAAAAACTTATAAATTCCTAAAAACACTAGTTTGGTTTGGGGTGTTTTAGAATTTGTATGGGATTTTGTCCAAAAAGAATTTTGTTTGATATAAAAATTAGGTTATTTGTGTTAAGATAAATTACTAAGCTCATAATGCTTTCTATGCTAGTTATTAGTTTCTATTTTAGTTATTAGTTTCTATTTTATTTGGAATTGGGGGTTTATTCCCATGACAAAGTTAGTTAGTTGATGCTGAACTGTTATTGGCTTGCCATTCCAATTATAATGATAAATAATGCTCTAAGTCTTTACTTATATCTAATCTTCTGAAACTATTTATTACCTTGTACCATATCAACAAATGATAAGAAATGCTTAATTAAGTCTTTAGGTATATTCAAAAGAAGGAACTTTAATTCTCCTTTAATTCTCCTTAAATTGTGAAATGATAAAATATTGGACTGAAAAGACAATTCAGTATATATATGGTTCATAATTATTAAATCCTTAAAAAAGCTATACATTATTCCATGAATGGTAAGGTAACCCATATTTTTGGACACAAAAAAGTTAATGTTTAAATAACTAATATTGACTTTTATGCAGTATTACGTCAAGTTTGCTTCAAATCTTCGTTTTAGATCCAAAAAGAAAGTGGAGAATTACTTAAGATAAATATGCTAAAACGACTGGTTTCGGACACTGCAAAAAAATGTAAGTTTAAACAAATAATATTCTCAATTTTTCTTTCTTCATTTTTTTTTTAAATTTATTGTTTATACAAAGTACAACCCTATGAATAGTAACAAAAGTTAAAAAGGGAAAAATTGACATCAAATGCAAAAAGATCAGCTGAATTGAGTTTTGATCAAATAATTGTTCCGATTAGGTTAGATGGTCACTAAATGATGTATACAGTTACGTATGGTGTGCATTTATTGGTTATGAAATTGTACAAGAATCAACAATTCATGTTTGGAATGCTTATAAGTTTGTCAAATAAGTATTATTGATTTTGGTATAGTTTCATTGTCACTAAATGCACACCATTTGTCACTAGATATACACCATCTAACCTGATCAGGAACATTCATTTGATCAAAGCTCCATTCATCAGATCTTTTTGTATTCGATGTTGATTTCTTCCCCTTTTGGCTTTTATTGCTGCTCATAGTGATCAGCTTTGTGTAAACTATAAGTTAAGAAAAATCAAAACAAGAAATTGAGATATTTATATTTTGTTTTAGCTTACATTTTAGCTAGTTGTTTTAGTATTCTTGTCTCAAGGTAACGTTTCATTTCCTTTTTGGACCTGAAACGATAGTTTGAAGCAATGTCGATGTATACAGAAAACCACATATTAATTATTTATGCAACAACTTGTTTGTTTTCAAAAATCTGGTTTAGTTTACAAAATTATAGACTGATGTTTATGAATAAGATAATGCGACAATTTTGTTAAGAATTTGAATCTTGAATTCCTTTTAGTTTAGTTTGAATTCACATCTATTTGTTAGTAGTAAATAAATAGTTAGTAGCAAATGAATAGTCAGTAGCAAATGAATAGTAAGCAATTCAAACTTGGGTACTAATTCTAATACAATGCATTTAAATATGCACATCATTTGACATTGAATGCATCAATTAGGGGCCACGAGTTTTTGTTTTTGAATACAGTTAAAATTTAAAAAATATTTTTTTCATACAAAATTATTTTATAATTAAAATTTTAAATTATTGTTATCAATGACTAAATAAGAGCAATTTTAGATTCACGATTTGACAAATGAGTTCAACTATTATGAACTCATTCTAAATTTCAATTATTTAAATATATAATAATATTATTATTTTACATAAAAATATAAATTTAATAAAAATATACATATAAACATTATTATTAAAATAAAAGATAAATACAATTTACAGAAAAATAACAAATGATGATTAATAATTAAAGTTACACTAATACTCGTTTTGGTTAAATTCAACAATTACATTAATATTTTTATATACAAATATATAATTTAATAAAATTTAAAAGTTCACTTAAACGCATGTAATGGTACAAAAATTGACTTATTTAGTCTTTTTAATAAATAATAGTTACTTTTTATTTTTTTATTTATATATTTATTAATTAAATATTAATATATTTTTTCTTTTTTTTCCATTAGTAAATACATTCTCTATTTTTAATTTTTCATACTTTTTTTATTATTTTTATATAAGTATTTATTATTAATTATTTTATTTTTATTATATATATATATACATTTATTATTAATTATTTTAACTTTATATTTCTTCTTCTTTTTTATATTTTTTTCTTATATTAACATTGATTATTAATTATTTTAAAATTTTTGGTCCCAATAGTTGAATATAATAATTACTTATCCTTTTAACAATAAAAATTCTTCAACATAAAAATAAATAAATTAATAATCAAGAATTTGATAATAACGACAACTAATTTATTAAACAACAAAAGAGTAATAATCAAATATTAGACAAAACAATGTTTCTTACTACTACTATAAGTCATGAATACAAAATTATTAATTTCATTTTTGTTTATAATAAATTAAATAAGAAAGAAATCTTAAAAAAATATTATAATAAGACATAAAATTCATAAATAAGTTGTTATATTTTTTTCAAAAATAAAAATTTAAGAATTATAATAAATAAAAACTGATATAAAATTAAATAAAAAAGAGAAACTAATATAAAAATAATAAAAGTTGAAAAATTAAATAAATTTATCTGGTTTAATTAATAAAAAAGAATGAGAGAAAAATATATTAATATTTAATTAATAAATACACAAATTAGAAAAATAAAAATTAACTATGGTTTACTAAAAGAGGTTAAATGAACCAATTTTTGATAGTACGTATGTTTAAATGATTTTTATTAGTGTATACATCTAAGTGAGCTAGTTGTACAAACACACGTTTAATTGAACTTTTTTTCCTTAAAATAACTTACATTGTTCCAATTTTTTTTGTCATTTCTTTCTCGTCCAAATCGAGCATCCTAGAGTCCAATATTTAGTCTAGATTTTGAATAAAAGTTGCAACCAATATTTCAAGGATCACAATTATTCAAGAAATGAAACAATTCATTAAGTATTTAGTAAGTTATATATTTATGAATGTGTTTTGGATCATCCGAATTTTATAATATGATTTTTGGGCTCATATTTTATTAAAGTTTATATATTGAACCTCAAGTTAGAACCTCATCTCCTCTACATGCACCAACTTGTTCCCACATCTTGAGATGATAACTCATGCTCGACCAGGTTCTCAGGCTCTCATATCCCACACTATTACTACTTTCGCATCAAAATAAACATGTTTTACCATTTCTCGTGGATTCACCAAAATTAAGTTAGATACATCTTTATTCTTATTTCACTTTGATGACATTACTTCTTATATGACTTTTAATGTACTCATATAAATAAAGATATTATAAGTTGTAGGAATTAATCAAATTGGTCACAGAAAAGGAGGTCAAAGAGGCCTGTTCAGCATCAACGGTAATAAGTGCCCGGGTCCAGACGTCTTCAATGCCCATTTCTTCAAAAAAAAATTGATTGGTCGTGGGTCATGATGTTACTGTTGGGTTCTCGAATTCTTCAAGAATAGGAAAATGCTAAAGCAATGGAACTCGACACTCATTTTTGTTCCCCCAAATTTTATTATTTCTGAGTTTATACAAATATTTGTCTAAAATGGCTAATAGCACTGGAATTAGAAATTATTTTAAGGAACAATATCGTATCAATTGGATCCTAAAATAATTCATTGAGGGAATATTTTAAAAATCAAAATGTTACAAACAAATAATTAAGGTGAATAATAGATTAAAGAAATTATTATCATTATTTATTAGGTATTTTGGGGAAGATAAAAATTAATTGATCAAAATATATTTAAATAATAAATAAAATAATAATTAAAATTTGTAAAAATTTAATCTAATATTATCTATATTATTTTGTAAATATATTGGATGTTAAAGTATAATATAAAATATAAAATAATAAATGGTAAGTTGATTAATAATCAATATTATTAATGTTATTTTATTTAGAGATATTGAAAATATATAAATATATATATGATTGATATTATTTTTATTATTTTTATTTTGCAGGCCCATTGATTTATAACGGAATGAATAAATAAAAAGACCAAATTAAAAAAATATGAGAGGCCCATCAACAATGAAGTTCAAACCTAAATAAATCAATGTGACATTTTGGAATAGTTGGAAGACGAAGGGGTATTTTCTATTTATTTTTCCCGATTCTCACTCTTTTCTCCTTCTTTCAACAATTTCCGGTGACAAAAGAGGCAGACAACGCAGTGAAATCCGAGAAGACCGAGTAATAGATACCACAATCTCCGGCTTGATTTGGTCTCTTAATGCCCGCCGAGAAGACCGCATCGTCCATCCCTATTCGTCGACTGGATCTAGTCTCCCCTATGACCACCGAGAAGACCGCGTCGAAGACGGATCCAAGATGCTTATAAGAAGGAGATGGAGAAGACAAAAAAAAGGAAGAGAAAGTAGAGGCACATCATCCTGGTAATCAAAAAGCTATTTTTTTCCAGAAAATCCTCTTTCCCTTTTCTTGAGTGATAGTGAGATTTGTCTGAGTGTTTGGTAGCTGGTTATATATTAATTCTCCTGTAACAATTACAAATCTGCATTTTCTGTAAGTGTTATTCTTCTTTGTAATACGACATTAATCTGATATTTGAAGTTTCTTTTCTGTGTAAGTGTTATTCGATTCATATTGTTCTTCATTTTGTTCGAAGCTGCTTTCCTCTTGTAAATTATCTTGAATGGGTTGTTTGAGATGGGCTAACCAATCCTTTCTAGCTAGATATGTGAATATTGTTGTACTGTTTGGTCATTATTTTTTTTCATATTTAATTTTTTATTTTGTGTTAGGGCTCTAAAAATCCTAAAACTAATTTTATGTATATAATGTAAATTACTTGATTATAATTTAATAATTTAATACATATCTATTAATATTTTAATTGTGTTTAGCATGATTGGAAAAATGTCTAGGTTTATGATTTAAGTATTATTTTATAAAATCTATTATATTTATATAATCTTTATGCTTCATTCATTTTGTAATTAATGCTTTGAATGAATTGAAATGATTAGTATGATTATTAATGTAATATTTTATGTTTTTTTATTCAAACATTAATGAGATATATCCTCAGCGTTAAGATTTAGTACGGTAGGATACAAAATGTCTAAAATGTAAAGTATAATAATATTTTTTTAAAGGGCCAAAATTGTTGAAATAGAGGGGAAATTTGATGAAATGGCCCTCATAAGAGTTCTAATTCCAAAAAAGTCCCATGGTTGATAAAGTTGGCAAAAAGGGCCTTTTTGCCTTGTGAAAAGTCTATAATACCCTCGCGCGCCTATTTTACCGCTCAATTACGAGAAATGTATTTCTCGCATTTGGCTCAATTACGAGAAATGTATTTCTCGCATTTGGTATTTCTCGCATTTGATAAATATTATCCGGCCATGAATCCTAAATTTAGGGTTCTCATATAAATACTCTAAAACCCTAATTTCACATTATCCTTGTATTCTGAAGCTGCCAAAATGTCGAAGCGAGGTTAGTTTTTTTATCTTCTATACAATTCTCTGTTAACTAAATGTTTGATACTTGATAGTAATTCAATGTTGAAAAATAACATGTTTCAGGTCGCGAAGGATCGGCGGGAAACAAGTTCCGCATGTCACTGGGTCTTCCTGTGGTGGCTACGGTCAACTGTGCTGACAATACCAGCGCGAAGAATCTCTACATCATATCAGTGAAGGGGATCAAGGTTCGTTTGAATCGATTGTCGTCTGCTTGTGTGGGAGATATGGTTATGGCGATGGTGAAGAAAAGAAAAACTGATTTGAGAAAAAAGGTCATGCCTACTGTCATTGTTAGACAACGCAAGCCCTAGCGCCGAAAGGATGGAGTGTTCATGTATTTTGAAGGTGATTTAGTAGATTCTGATTTTATTTTGTGTTATAACTTGTTACTTGTTTAACCAATTTTTTGTTATTCTTTACTAGAACAGTTGGACAAGAACCCAATCTTTTCACGATTTGATTGATACAATCCCTTATTTGTTATGCTGATGATTTATAAATAATTTTTCTTTAGTATTGGTTTTCAAGGGTGTTTGGGTATTGTATATATACCCACTAAGATATTAAAGAAAGAGTATTAGGGATAATGAATAGAGTTTATGGTATGATGAATGATGTATTTAGAAACACTATACTCACTTATTTGTTTTCTAAGTCTTACATACTTCTCGGTCTTTTTTATATATGAAATTTGTTGATTGTAATATGTAAATATCTTGGTTGATAAATATGTTGTTACTATGCAGATAATGCTGGTGTGATAGTGAATCCTAAGGAAGAAATGAAAGGTAAAAAATGTCTTAAAATGTGTTAAATTACTATATCATCTTTAGGCCTCATTCATTCACTCACAATTATTTGTTTAATGGTAAAAAAACCAGGTTCTGCCATTACTGGTTCAATTGGGAAGGAATGTGCTGATTTATGACCCAGAATTGCAAGTGCTGCCAATGCTATTGTCTGATAAAGTCGGGGGACTCTTTTGCTTTTAAAAACTTGTCAATTTTGTTTTTTGATTCACAACTGAGATTAGAATCATATACCCTTTCAATTCTTGTGATTTTTATTGATTTGGTTTTGGTTTTATGCATATGCTTTTCTCATTACAAGTTTGATCATTCCTCTTTAAGATTTGAGATAATGGTGGTAACAAGATATATTGATGCAACATATAATATATTGAAACACAATGCAGAAAAAACTTTGTTTTCTTCTTGTCTGGTAGTACACTTTATTATCATTATTATTATCACCAAACAAGACTAAGAAGTTCTTCATCTTCTTCTTAGTACATCTTCCCTTCACTCATCTGCATCTTTGCAATGTAATCAAACAAACTCCCATCAAAACACCTTATTGCCTCTTTAGACAACATTCATTCACTATCCCGAGCTAGAACATACAACATTATCCACTCCACCTTAGCTGCAAACCTGTTTAGCGATTTCAATATTAAAATAATACCAAAGGAAAACAAAAATCTCTTCTTTCTAGTTCATAGTTCATACATACCATCCAAAGAAGTCCAATGCTACTCGATTTGCTTCAGTCATCGCCCACATCTCCCCAAAAGTGAACCTATCAGGTATAGTGAGTGCATACTTGCTAAACATGTTCTCAAAGTTCACCGGCATGTACCTTCCTTCTGTATCATAAGTTCCAGAATCACTTCCATGGTTGGCTTTATGGATGTTGACTATGTATATAGGAAGGAATGGAGAAGGTATCCATCCCTTCATCCATCACAAAATATGTTAGAAATGGATACAATTTCAAAAAATTGGTTGATTTAAAAGCAAAAAATACTCACAGGAAGAGAAGGATAACTCATAGCTCCGTTTATAAACATAGACATTACAAGAGATACAATAATATTGAAACCCAGTTGATGCAAATCTGCATCTCAAACAATATCATCAAAATGTAAAGAACCCATATTTCAAAATTGACAATTTCATTTGAAAATCTAAATTTTAGAGTATTTATATGAGAATCCTAAATTTAGGGTTCGTGGTCGGAGATATTTACCAAATGCGAGAAATACATTTCTCGTAATTGAGCCTGCTGTCATTGTTAGACAACGCAAGCCCTGGCGCCGAAAGATGAGTATTCCATTGTCATCTTGATCCAATAAGGAATCATGTTACTGGAGGACACTCATGCCATATTGAGGGTGCCCTATTATTCCTTGTAGATGGTCCATATCAGGAGCAGTCGACCCTCTAGCCAAGTCTGCATATTTGATGCAAAAAGACCCAATCTCAAAGATCTGATAATTTGAAAGAACAAGAACAAGATCTAGCTAGAGAATACATACAAGGCTTTGGAAGTGTGGTGTCGAGGTCAGAGTGAACATTGCGTTCGACGGTGACGGGGCAAGTGGAGCCTCCGATGATAAGGCGTTCTTGTCTTGAGTCGTTGTCATGTATGTGTGTTAATCTGATATCCAGAGATGAATGCATCGCGATAGAGTCCTCCATTGAAGATTGTTCTTTCGTAGTTTATTGTAGATCGATTTGAAACCCTAGCCGTTTTCATATGTTTTACAAATGTCTGAATCTCAATATATACTCAGATATACCAAATGCGAGAAATAGCAAATGCGAGAAATACCAAATGCGAGAAATGCCAAATACGAGAAATACCAAATGCGAGAAATACATTTCTCGTAATTGAGCCAAATGCGAGAAATACCAAATGCGAGAAATACATTTCTCGTAATTGAGCCAAATACGAGAAATACATTTCTCGTAATTGAGCGGAAAAACAGGCGCGTGAGGGTATTACAGACTTTTCACATGACAAAAAGGCCCTTTTTTCAACTTTATCGACCGTGGGCCTTTTTTGGAATTAGATCTCTTATGAGGGCCATTTCATCAAATTTCCCAAATAGAGACTATTTTTTAACGAGCATGTGAGACATAGCGCCAAAAGTCCTTTTTCACGTGTAACCAAGCACCAAACCCTTAAAAAATTTCTTTTCAAATGCGTTATTGTTTTATATGTCAAATAATTTTTGTTTCCTAATTTTATAAAAATTTAGGTGGCGACTCTTTAGTCACAAACTGGTTTTTAAACAATTCTCCAATTTGATTTAATTTGATTTTTAAATTTTTAAAGAGATTTTTATATTTTATATTTATTTCTTAAAAGTCGAAAAAATCGTTTTTTGGTGGCGGACGTTTTTAAACACATACAGTCTTCAATGCCCATTTCTTCAAAAAAAAAAAAACTAGTCGGTCGTGGGTCACGATGTTACTGCTAGGGTTCACGAATTCTTCAAGATTAGGAAAATGCTCAAGCAATGTAACTCGACAGTCTTGACCCTAATCCCCAAAACTTTGGTACTCGATAAGGTCCAGGATTTTAGACATATTTCTTGTTGCAACGTAGTTTATAAAATCATTTTCAAAATTATCTCAAAACGTTTGATGCATGCCATAGGTAAAAAAGTCAGTTTAATTCAGTATGCATTAATCCCGGGTCAAACCATTTTTCACAATATTTTACTCATGCAAAGCTTTCTTAAGGGTTATGGGAAAAAGAAGATATCCCCGAGAGTGTTTTCAAAATACACATAAAAAGGCCTTCGATTCAGTTATATGGGAAGCTATTCGAGATTTCATGACTGTTTCTAGATTTCCTATGATTTTTATAGAATGAATTATGCAATGTATTTCTTCCTTATGTTTTGTTGTCAATGTTAACAGAGTTCACGGAGACTTCTTCAAAGGTGAAAACGGAGTGAGACAGGGGGATCCCCTCTCTTCATAGTCATCATAGCGATCTTTGAGAGCGTCTTTACGATGTTCCGAAAGAGTCGACCATTCAGATTCCATCAGTTTTCTGAGGAGGAGAAGATAACACATTTATGCCTCGCAGACGGCCTGTTCATTCTCGCGCGTGCATACGTCGATACCATTAAAACTGTAAGGGTTGTACTAACATTTTTTTAAGTTACGGGTTTAATGATCAATGAGAACAAAAGTCTTGCGTTTTATATAGGAGTAAAGGAAGAGACAAAGGCATAAATATTCGACATTATGGACATTTTAGAGGGCACATTCCCAGTCGGATCCTTGGCATACTACTCACGGCAAAATAGGTCGAGATTTCACATTGTAAGCCGTTGATCGAGAATGTCAAAAACACCACTTCTGGCTAGACTGCAAGAAAACTTATCTACGTAGCTCGACACACTTATGAAGAATTTTATTTAAGGAAGCAGCGGGAGATGACGAAAAAAGATAAAATGGACCGCTTTTTATAAACCAAACATCTATGGGCCATCAAACGCAATTAGGAGTCTTCGTGGATCAAGTAGGTGCACACAATATTTATGAAGCAGGAATCGAGGATCTGAACCAGCAAAATCAATGAAGGTATGAGGTGGTTGTTAAAAAAAATACTTAAACTCAAAAAGCAATGTTGCAGGTTTGTACAATATTCGATTAGGCAACGGGAGAGGCACATTGTTCTGGCACGATCCCTGGTTCGAGAACTAACCACTCATTCACAAAGAAGAGTTCAGAAACACTTGAATTAGAAGGGACTGTTCAGCAGCTAAGGTTAGAGACATCAAAGAAGGGTTTTAGAACTCGCTCTTAAGGAAAATTTCGGAAGGGCAGATAATCCTTGACCACATTAATAGTACACACTTCAACGAAAGATCATCCCGGATATGAGTTGTCTTCTGTGCAATAAAAATGAAGAAACGATCGATCACCTATTTGGTAGCTGCCAAATCACTTCAAAAATTTGGGACAAATTCGCCAGAAGCTTGGAGTTGACCAGCTTCCCGAAGAACTGGAAGAAGATCAAAGTAGTAGCAATTCTCAAAGCTAAAAGCAGTAAATTCAATTCAAACCTATACAAGTGTGAATTTGGAGCAGCGGTGTACAACATTTGGCTGTAAAGAAACGCTAGAGTCTACGAAAAGACCCACAGAAAATACTCTCTTCATTTATATTTTCATTTCACATTATTCTTATTTATTTATTTATTTCTTTTTATCAAATTATACGGTTCTATCATTTTTCTAATATATAAATTTATATTTATAATATACAATCTCAAAGGCATATTAATATATAAATTAAATAATATATATATATATATATATTTTAAATAATAAATATATATTTAAATATATTAATATTGTATATTAACTATATATATCATTTTTATAATTTAAAAGTTTATATATAACGGTTAAAATTAATATTTTTTTATTAAAATATTAAATAATTTAATTATAAACAAATTTAAGAGAAAAACTAGTACTTTTAATGTTTAGTTTTTTTTATTACTCTTTTAATAATTGATTTCATGATTGTATTGTTTGAACATATAAATTTAAAGTGAGTTAAAATCGTTAAGTTCAACTAGACAGGTTTGTTTTATTTTATATTTTTAATATATAAAATTAATAACGTTAAAACAACAACAACAGTTAAATTTATTAAGTTAACTATGCTATAGTGCATTTTACTTTTTACCTTTAATTTTAAATATTTAAATTTATAGACCAATTAAAACAGTTATTTCATTGTTTGTTTTCTTTTTTTTTTTTTAATATATAAAATTTAAGTTGAGTTTTCCTACAATTTTAACACAGATTAATTGTCTTTTTAATTTAATTTTTTTTTATTATTTATAAATTATTTTAATTTTTAAAATATAATTAATATATAAATTAAATAATATATAATTTAAAAATAATAAATTTATATTTAAATATATTAATATATATATATATATATATAATAACAATATATAAAACATTTTTATAATTTAAAATTTTATATACAAATTTTTTAAATTTAATTTTATATATAATTAAACTATTAAAACATTTTAATAATAATAATCTGAAAATTAAATAAACTTAAAATGAATATATTTTAATTAAAATATTATATAATTTGATAATAAACAAATTCAAGAGAAAAACAATATTTGTTTAGTTGTTTATTATTACTCTTTTAATAATTGAGTTCATCTACATGTATTTTATTTTATTTTTGTAATTTTATTTTTAACATATAAATTGTAAGACATATAAAAAATACTTATTTAGACACTTTTATTTTAATTTTTTTAATATATAAATTGAAAGAGTATTAAAACAATTATTTAAAATAAACACGTATATTTTATATTTTAATATATATATATTTTTAAACCGTAATAACAAATAAAAGGTGAAATTCATCTCCAAAATTTTGAATAAAGAGATTAACTGGTTCTAATAATTAAATTTTTATTATTATAATTTACTCTATAAAGATTTTATAATTTTATAAATATAAATTGAATTTATATTTATAAATTTAAAAATAAATGATTAATTATTCAAAATTATTTTTGTAATTATTACATTTTCTTAATATAATTTATTTTTAGTCTAATTTAGACTCAATTATATAATAAATTCATTATATATATATAAAATATAATTTAGAAGACATATGAAAAGAGGTTTAAAATAATTAGTTTATTTTAATTTTAAAGGCTTATATTTTATTTATTTTTAATTTTTATTTTTAATAGATAAATTTAAAGACAGTTAAAACAGTTATTTATAAGTAGACACGTGTATATTATTTTTTATTTTTAATATACATAATTTAAATAGGGTTAAAACAGTTATTTGTACTAGACACGTGTATATTATTTTTTATTTTTAATATACATAATTTAAAGAGGGTTAAAACAGTTATTTGTACTAGACACGTATATATTATTTTTTAGCAAATTAATTAAAAAATGACTTATTTATCCTTATCAACTTTATATATTTATATATTCTTATTTTATTTATTTTATTTATTTTACTTATTTTATTTTATTTTATTATTAAGTTTTTTTAAAAAATATAAATATTTAATATTTTATTATATTAATTATATTAATTATATATATATATATATATATTAAAATACTTATAAAAATTATATATTAAATAATAATTAATAATTAGTCTAATCATAATATTTTAATTAATAATATTATATATTAATAATTAGTCAAACACAATATTTTTAATTTTAATTAATAATATTATATATTAATAAATATTTTTAATTTTAATTTATAATATTATATATTAATAATTATTCAAACATAATATTAATAATTATTAATATTTTTATAAATAAAATTATCTATTAAATAATAATTAATAATTAATCTAATCATAATATTTTACTTAATAATATTATATTTAATATATTTTAAATAATTATAATATAAAAATAATAATATTTTGTAATTTTAATTAAATAAATAAAGTTAAAAAAATATTAAAAATTAATTAATTAATTATATTTAATAAAAAAATATAATAATTAAATAAAATAAAATAAGTAAAATAAATAAAATAAGAAATGTAAATATATAAAGGTGGTAGGGATAAATATGTCATTTTGGAGTTAATTAAGGAGTGAGAGAAGGGGTGGGAATATGGGAAGGGGTGGGAAAAGCACCTCCCTATTTTTTATTTTTAATATATATAATTTAAAACTATTAAAATAGTTAGAATGATGAGTTCATTTCTACCATTTTAAAAGAGATTAACGTCTCTATTAATTAAATTTTAGACTAGTTAAATTTATGATATTATAATTTACACTTTTTAGATTTTATATTTTATATTTTATAAATTATTTTAATTTTAAAAATATAAAAAGTGAATTTATATTTATAAATTTAAAAATAAATGATTAATTATTCCATTTCTTTTTAAATTATTACCTTTTCTTAATATTATTTATTTTTAGACTACTTTAGACTTAATTATATATAATAATAAATTAATATTTATAATATATATATATATATAAATATATAATATAATTTAATTTAAAAAACATATGAAGAGAGGTTTAAAATAATTAGTTTATTTAAATTTTAAACGCATCTATTTTAATTTTTTTAACTTTTATTTTTAATTGTTAAATTTAAAAATCGTTAAAACATTTATTTGGACTAGACACGTGTATTTTTTTTGTATGATACATAATTTAATACCGTTAAAATAGTTAAAATGTGGAGTTAATTTGTACAATTTTAAGAGAGATTAAAGTTTCTATTAATTAAATTTTTAGACTAGTTACATTTATGTTATTATTTAAATTTTAAAAGCTTCTATTTTATTTATTTTTAAATTTTATTTTTAATAGGTAAATTTAAAGACGGTTAAAACATATATTTGTACGGTATATTATTTTTTTTATTTTTAATATACATAATTTAAAACCGTTAAATCAGTTAGAATGGGGAATAAATTTCTATAATTTTAAAAGAGATGAACGTCTCTATTAATTAAAATCTTAGATTAGTTAAATTTATGTTATTATAATTTGAGGAGTGATAGAGAGAGGGAATTTGTTAAGGGAATTTGGTGAGGGAATGACTTGGCATCACCTTGATATTGGTTGGAAAATGTAAAAATGGGAGGAAAAAGAGAAAAATTATTTGATTTTTTTCATTCTCTCACCTAATCATTTCTATTATAATTTATCCTTTCTAGATTTTATAATTTATAAATTATTTTAATTTTAATTTTATAAATATAAAGTGAATTTATATTTATAAATTTAAAAATAAATGATTAATTATTTAAAATTAATTTTTTAATTATTACCTTTTCTTAATATAATTTATTTTTAGACTAATTTAGACTTAATTATATATAATAATAAATTCATATTTATATAATATATATATATATATATATATAATATAATATAATTTAAAAGACATGAATAAAGGTTTAAAATAATTAGTTTATTTAAATTTTTAACTTTTATTTTTAATAGGTAAATTTAAAGACAGTTAAAACATTATTTGTACTAGACACGTGTTAATTATTTTTTATTTTTAATATACCTAATTTAAAAATGTTTTAAACTGGGAGTTAGACTAGTTAAATTATGTATATTATTTTTATTTTTAATAGACATAATTTATAATTTAAAGACGTTTAAAACAATTAGAATGATGAGTTAATTTCTATAATTTTAAAAGAGATTAACTTCTCTATTAATTAAATTTTTAGACTAGTTAAATTTATAGTATTATAATTTACTGTTTTTAGATTTTAATTTTATAAATACAAAGTGAATTTATATTTATCAATTTAAAAATAAATGATTAATTATTCAAAATTATTTTTTAATTATTACCTTTTTTTAATATAATTTATTTTTAGACTAATTTAGACTTAATTATATATAATAATAAATTCATATTTATAATATATATATAATATAATTTAAAAGACATATGAAAAGATGTTTACAATAATTATTTATTTAAATTTTAAATGCTTCTATTTTATTTATTTTTAACTTTTATTTTTAATAAGTAAATTTAAAGACGGTTAAAACAGTTATTTGTTCTAGACACGTTTATATTATTGATAAGATAAAAGATATAATTTTTCAAAATTTTTCTCAAAATTTTCCAAAATTTTTCGAAAAATACTCAAAAAAAACGGCCAAATAAAACTCACAAAACCGGCCTACATTTGCAATCTTACATGATTTTGATAATTTTAATTAAAATAATCAAAAAGAGAAAAATTGTTAGATAAAATTTGACCGGTTAATAGAACTTAACACAAATAAATTTCCTATGCATGAACAGACAAAAAACCGGACCGGTCAAATCAATGAACCGGTTAAGAAGCTCAACCGGTCAAACACCTAAACTGACCAGAAACATGATCGCACAAAGAAAGCAAGATCGGTCAAAACCGAAGGCCGGAAACACCAGATAGTCGGTCATTAACCGACCAGAAGCCAAAGCAATAACCGGAAGCCATCCGGTTAAGACAAATAACCGACCAGCATAAGAAGATACTTCGGGTATCTGTTGAGAATGATACCAAAGGAACAGACTGAACATTTCCATATTCATACAAGTCTGAGGAAAGTCTGCAGGCTGCAAAAAACCGTCCTACAAGATCTTTCCACTTCAGGATAAATCAGAAAGACAATCTTCCAAGTACAGACAACTGTCTAACCGACAGTTACCACATTAAGTAAAAGACAAACCTAGCCGGTTTGACCTACATACTGGAAGAACAGACCACCAGGTCTGAAAAGTTGACCGCCAGATCTGAATCACTGAACCTCTGCTCAACCAATCAAATTCAAGGAAATGAAATGTGACCGTTGACACATTTCATCTATAAAAGGAGGAGCTGAAGAGGAGTAAATGCGAGACACAGTGGACAATTAATTTACAAGTGATAAGATTGTGTTCTACCTCTAGAAAAGCTTAAGTGCTAAGTTGAAGTGTGTATTTACAATTTCGGTTAAAATTGTACGGGTGTTATCGAGCAGGAAATAAGTCTCGATCGGATTGTGTTTGTATTCCTTAGTGAATATCCTTCTCGCGGTTTCGAGAGGAAGGGGTGACGTAGGAGTTTTATCTCCGAACATCCATAAAAACCTGTCTTGATTATTTACTTTCTGTCAGTTCTACATTCTTACTGATCTGTACTAACCTACTTACACCGCTTTGACCGACTCTACATTACTTAAATCGAATCACTAAGCTCAAAAACCGACCCAACAACTTCCAAACCTGCCTTATCCAAAAACCGATTCTGCCTATCTCATGAGTGTGCTGCTTCAACCTGAAACAAACATCTTCTGCGCTTAAACCTGGTTCAAGAGTTTGTGACAGTTTGTGTAGTATTGAAATCTCGGTGTTAATCTCTAACCGGATTAATCACCACCTTTGAGTGAGACACGATAACTGACCAAACCCCGGTTCTCCAACCGCGACCTAGATCCTAACAATTATTTTTTATTTTTAATATACATAATTTAAAACGGTTAAAACATTTAGAATGGAGAGTTAGACTAGTTAAATTTATGTTATTATAAATTACTCTTTCTAAATTTTATAATTTATAAATTATGTTAATTTTATAAATATAAAGCGAATTTATATTTATAAATTTAAAAATAAATGATTCATTATTCAATTTTTTTAATTATAATCTTTTCTTAATATAATTTATTTTTAGACTAATTTAGACTTAATTATATATAATAATAAATTCATAATTATAATATATATATATAATATATAATTTAAAAGACATACGAGAAGATAGGTTTAAAATAATTAGTTTATTTAAATTTTAAACGCTTTAATTTTATTTATTTTTAATTGTTGTTTATAATAGGTAAATTTAAAGACAGTTAAAACAGTTATTTGAACTAGACACGTGCATATTATTTTTTATTTTTAATATACATAATTTAAGACCGTTAAAACAGTTAGAATGTGAGGTTATTTCTACAATTTTAAAAGAGATTAAATTATTTAGATGGGTTAAATTTTATAATTATAATTTACTTTTAAAGATTTTATAATCTATAAATTATTTTAGTTTTATAATGTTATAAATATAAAAGTGAACTTTATTATTTATTAATTTTATGACAAAATTATATAAACTTTGGTGGCATAAATTATTAAAAAGGAAAAGCTTAAAAACAAAGTAGCCTATATAGCTATCTACTTCATTTCACATATCCCCAATTCTCAATCCAGAATCCCCATGTCGGATCCAACCCTTCCTTCGAACTCTCCGAACCGACCTATGTCCGACAGTCCAGCTTCCGACGGCGGCGACCCTATTCAGGAGGACCCTCTTCTCAAATCTGGCAGTTTCATTGAGCCAACTTTCAAAGATGACCACCCAGCGCGAAACGGCGATGTGCATGAAGCTGAACCATCCTCCGCACAATCGAAGCGCCCTTTCAAACCTGTCTCTGCGCCGGAGAGGCCGGATTGGCTGCCGGAAGGATGGGGATTTGATTTCAGGATCCGAAACTCCGGTGTCTCTGCAGGGACGTATGATAGGGTAACTCATTTTCTTGCTCACTTCAGATTCTGGTTTCATTTGCTCTGTCAATTTTATCAAACATTCTTGCATGTTGTCTGTTTTTGAGTTTTTGACAGTGTTAGGTTTTCAGATTGAAAAATATTTAGATTTTAGAGTTATTAGATTTAGATTAACAAGAACTGAGGAGAGAATCACACTACACTGTTCTTGGTTTCACAGTGTATAATGTTTTCTAGATGATGCTGAACTGTTATTGACTTGTTATTCCAATGATAAACAATGCTTAAGTCTCACATTCCTGGAATGTAATTTATGCAATGGAAGCTCCACATATATCCAATATTCTGAAACAGTTTAACTATCAAGTACTCTGTTTTCAAAAATGTATTGTCCTCACTTCCTTCTTAGAAAAGAATTTCAAACATCTGAAAAAATAACTTTAATTCTCCACAAATTGGGATATATAGTGATTTGATAAAATGTATTGAACAGTGAAATGAAAAGACAAATAAGTATATAGGGTTAATGATTCAAATCCTTAACGAAGCTGTTTCATTGTCCTAACCATGAAGATAAAAAAGCACTCGATCTATTAATTTTGTAAGTTAAACCAGATTTTTGGAAACAAACAAATTGTTGTTGTTTAAACCGATCTACTAATAGATGACTTTTCTGCAGTACTACATCGACCCTGCTTCAAACCGTCGTTTCAGGTCGAAAAAAGAAGTGGAGCATTACCTCGAGACAGGCATGCTGAAACGACCAGAAAATGTAAGCTAAAAATATATAAATATCTCAGTTTTTTGTTTTAGCTTTTCTTAATTTATAGTTTTATATAAAACAGACCCCTTTGAGCAGCAGTAAAAGCCAAAAGGGGAAGGCATCAGTGTCATCAAATACAGAGAGATCCGATGGATGGAGCTTTGATCAGGTAAATGTGCCTGATGAGATTAGATGGTCACTAACCGATGCAACCAATGACAAGTGGTGTGCGATTAGTGGCAACGAAACTGTACCGGAATCAACAACCCTTGTTTGGCAAGCTTATTATTTCCTTGCCGCTAACCAATAGAGGTGAGTTAATGGTGAATTCTATGGCCGTCATATTAGACTTTCTCTCATGCTCTTTTTTAGCTTCATAGCTCTCTTTGTTCAATAAATGAATCTGCAGAAGCCTTAGTATGTTTCTCTTCTAAGAACAAGTAGTTCTGTTTTTTTTTAAGATTGACAAAGTGAGTGCTTGTTTATTATTTGTTTGATTTTGATAGTAATATGTTGTAGCACATGTACTTGCCTTTTGATTTTAACATGGTTATTTCTTCTTATTAGTATGGAATTTGATTATATTAGCCTTATACCTCTATGTCTATTGAATGGCCAAATGATACAAGATCTTACTTTGTTTGTGCATCCCACATAAGTCACAAAAATGAAGGAACTTTTGAACTTTTATTTTGAACTTTTGGAATTAACCTTATTCAGAAATAATTTATCTATAAGAGAAACAATTAATAAATTTTTGAACTTCTATTTTTAATAGATTAGTTCGACTCCTAACATTCAAAAGTCATGTCCCTACATATATTTTTAGTGAGAATGTGAGAATCGAAATAAGACATTTGTTCTAAAATATCTTAGGTAAAACTCTTGATATTTGAATAATTAATAATTTTTTGGACATAATTTAAAATAACTTAGGTAAAACTCTTTTTACTTACATACAGGTAGTTTCTGTTGGATGTTTTGATGATCGGAAATGAAAAACAATTGAGCCGTTGCTTTAGATGATTTGGTAGGCATCCTTGATGTTTTCCTTCCTTCTTGTGCTAATCAGTGTGAAATGGCAGTGAAGGATGATAGATGGCGTCTTGTAACGACGATATCACCTTCTACTTCTTTTCCCTCTATCTACAACCAAGTTGACAAGGGTTCTGAACAATCGTCCTTGCACTCTTTTCATTTTCTCCATCAATTTCCAGGTTTTTATTATTACCAAAGATTGCAGATTACAGTCTCGTGTGATGCAGTCAAAGAAGAATTAGGTTCTTTTCTGCAAGGTTGATTCCGACCCATTTAGATCTAAGAGTCAATGGTAGTCTACAGCTAGCACTCTCCACAGAATCCAGTACGTCTTTCTCTTTCAGTTAAAAACTCAACAATTAGGAGATCACAATTTATTTGCGAATTATAGTGACAAATGTACCTAAAAATGATCCAAGTACAAGTCAAATAGGAATAACACGATATTATGAACAAATAATCGAAATGCTCACAACTCTATTTCCTGTTTGGGTCATATCATTGGAAACAGACCTTTTCACAGTTGGCTTGGGTTTTCTTATCTTTCAATGGGATATTAACATTAAAATTAATTTGAAGATTTCAGAACATGTTTATGTAATCCTTGAACTGTAGGAGTTGAATTTCTTGCTCAATACTTGATTAAACCCACATTTTATTTAGGCTTCTTTGGCCATGACATTGAAACTCTCTGCACCTCTTGCAATATACCTTATCTTGGTTTCTTGTTGTCCTGGAGGCCAAGCATAGAATGTTGCCACTTATATTTCTAAAGGAAATATTTCCCCTCTCTGTTCTTATGACAACATGTTCGACTATTGAGGCAATTATTATTATGACACCACTTCTTACCAAACTTCTCGCCGGTCAGCTTGTTCCGGTTGATGCAGCTAGCCTTGCCATCAGTACTTTCCAGGTTGTTCGATCTGGTGCCAACTATAGTTGGTGCTATCAAATGAATATTTCCCAAAATTCACTTCGAGGATATCTACTATTATTGGAGTTATCCTAACTACCCTTCTGTGTGCAAGTCCTATTGGACACATTTCCGAAGCTTTGAAAACCCAAGGGCTACAATTACTGCTTTCCTGTGGCTATTTTACATGGTGCTGGCAAATCAACTTTTCGAACAATCTTCATGGAGTGTGGGATTCTTGTTTTTTTACTTGCACGGGAACATCTTACCAATCCTCTTGTAACTGTGCCCTTCTGCTGTAAGCGTTTATTGGAGGAACAGACCGATTTCAGTTGACGGCAAAGGTGACTTCAATGTGTTGAGAGTTCAGGTATTAAAAGAAAGGAATAAATTAATAATGTTTTGTTTACAATCAGTGTATAAAAAAATTCATGCTATGGCTAGGATTCGATATCCGGACAGACCATTGATTTATTAGGCGTTTACACAAACCACTCTACGAACATTTCAAAGACAACTTATAAATGAGTCGGTACGATATACATTAATGTTATAAAAATTCATATCTTTACTTTACCTTGATTTTGGTATACATTGATTTCGGTATACCTTAATTTTGGTATACAAAAAATTCATACATTTACCTTACTTTAATTTCGATATATCTTAATTTCGGTGTATATTTGATATCTAAAAAATATATGAACTTAAAAAAAATCAATTTAATATATTTACTCTATAAACGTTACACAAAACTAAAAAAAAAATATTTATTATAAATTAAAATATTCGTTTTAAAATTTAATATTTATAAAAAAAAAAAAAAAAAAGTATAATTTGACTTGATGTGAGAAAGTGTACGGTGAGAAAGTGTACTTTGGTCTTTAATCATATTTGTATCTACAAATTTGTTATATAAATTAATAATACAATTCAGGTTAAATAATAATATTAATGATATATAGTATTTAATTTAGACTTAATTAATAAAAGACCTATTTTTTTTTAATTTTCTTAAATAATTCAATCTGTATGAAGTTTTTATAAATTCAATTATTTTTTTAGTCAATCATTTTTGCAAATCAATGTTTCTATTATTTTAGGACTTAAACTGCTCTTAAAATTATCCACTATCATTTTACCCAAGCTAAAAACAGTTTCACTAACAAACAACTATTAATTTGATGAAATTTCAAAATATCTTTGACAATAATTGAAAGAATTTGATACCAAATTTCACTTTTTTTCCACCATTCAAAAGAAAGAGATGAAAAGTTGGTTAGATTTTTTTTCAATCTCATCATTAAAGTAGAGATTTCATATATTAAATAATATTTTAATATATATAGTTTGATATTATTTATCGATTATATTTCTATAATTAAATAATCTTTCGGTATTTCGGTATATCTCGATATATCAAAATTTTAAAAATATCATACTTTTACCGTATCAATAATTTTGATATCGGTGCCATACCTTACATTTTTTTTGGTATAGCTTAAAAATCGATATTTTCGATATATTATGATACTGTATTTTTGATATATAATATCGATAATTTTTTCTACCCTAACTACACCAAGCTCAAACCCTTTCACCAGTTTCTGTTAATGTCTTTTTACCTTTGGATGTTTGGTGACTCTAAATCGTTTTTCAATTTAAATATCTAAAACAATTTATAAAAATGGAAAAAATATAAAATTACATAAAATAATTATTTTAACTAAAATAAAACAATTCTCTAAATTTTAGGATTGGTTTAGAATATTTCTTAATTTTCTCAATTACTTGAGTTCTACAATTACGAACAAAAGTCATATGTACTGTCCTCATAATTTAAACAACATTGTCATGATTGAAAATTTTAATATTGAACAATTTCAGATTTGTAATTCAAGTGGAAGATAAGACATATATAACACATCTTATTTGTCAACTTTGTAATCGAAATGGTAATTTAGTAGTTGATTGTTACCATTGAAACAAATCAAAACAAACATATCCGATAAATATGATGGTTGCTCCATCTACAATGCAAAACTTATAATGGTGTCCTGATTCAGGGATAACTATGATGGTTGCTCCATCTACAATACAAAACTCATAATGGTGTCATGATTCAGGTGCTACAGATCATACCACGTCAAATTTATGTCATCTTCAATCTCATGTTTCTTATTCAAGTGCAAGAAATGTTACGGTTGACAATGAAATGACTATTCATATTCATAATATTAGTAAATCTATTATTCTGAGTATGCAACAACTACTGCATCTTTGGAATATGTTACATGTATCAAATATTTCAAAAAATCACATAAGTGTGACACGTTTTTTTATTCAAAATTGTTTTGAATTTCATATTTTATTATTGTTTTGTAAAGAACTGTGTTACGAAGGCTAAACTTTTGAGAGAAATACTCAAAGGAGAGTTGTATTGTCTTGAAAAATCACTGACTAGACATTGACATAAAGCTTTCATTGGAGAACGTTCACCAGTTGACATGGTATCATCGTTTAGGTCATCATACCATAGCGACCACATCTTTTATTTTTTCTCGTTTCAAGTTACCAACATTAGGCAAAACTAATATTTCATTTTGTGAATAATGTCATTTTGGAAAAGCTCACAAATTACCGTTTACATTATGTACTCTTACTCCTCTCGATTTGATACATTATGATGTTTGGGGACCTGCCTTAATTAATTCTTTTGATAGTTACAAATATTTCATACTTTTTGTGGATGACTATAATCATATTACTTGGCTATATTTACTCACACGAAAATCAAATGTATTAAATATTTTTATCAAATTTAAAAGATGGGTTGAAAATCAGTTTAGTTGAAACATAAAAATACTACAAACAAATTGGGGAGGAGAATATCGCAATCTTTATACATTTACGAATCTTCATGGTATACAATATCAACTCTCTTACCCACAAACTAGTGAACAAAATAGTGTTATTGAAAGAAAGATCTGTCACCAACCTAACTAAAACAAGTTTGACATTACTCGCTCACGCAAAATTATTCATAATTTTTGACCTGAAGCGTTTCTTACGACTCCAACATTGGAACGTAAATCTCTATTTGAAGTCTTATTTAATAAACATTTTGTCTTATATATATATATATATATATATATATATATATATATATATATATATATATATATATATATATATATATATATATATATATATATATATATATATATATATATATATATATATATATATATATATATATATATATATATATATATATATATATATATATATATATATCCAAATTAACTACATCTCTCAACCCGACAATCCGAACACTTTATATTTAAGCATTATATATATTAGTTAGTCAAAAAGTTGAACTTATATTATTAAGAATGTCCCGTGTTTATCAAATTTGGTATTTAATTTAAAATTTAAAGTCTTATTAGCTTAGTTGGTTAAAAAGTTTATTTGTTTTCGTTAGGTTGCAAGTTCAAATCATACATATAGCATTTTTAATTTTATTTTTAACTGTTTCAAATTTATGGACGGGTCAACCCAAAATTCGATCCAAATGTCTATTTTGTCTCACATATATATTCAAATTAACTACATTTCTTGACTTTTTATTTCGAGCACTTTAAATTTAAGCATTATTATATATAGACAGGGGCGGAGCCAAGTACAAGCCGGCCCGGGCTATAGCCCGGGTAGCCCCAGATATTACGTATGCAGGGGCGGAGCCAAGTGCAAGCTGACCCGGGCTGTAGCCCGGGGAGTCTTATGTATTTTATCAATAACGACGGTAAATTACCGTCGCTATTGGTTATTTTCCGTCGCTAAATGTTATTTTTCGTTGCTAAAGGGCATTGATGACAGCAAACTATAAATCTAGCCCGGATAGATTTTGTTAATAAAAAATTAGCCCGGGTAGGTTTCAAATCCTGGCTTCGCCCCTGTACGTATGCATTCATCAATAATGACGGTAATTTACCGTCGTTATTGATTGTTTCCCGTCGTTATTGATTGTTTGTTTGATATTATTATAAAACTAGCCCGGGTAGGTTTTAAATCTTGGCTCTGCCTCTGTATATATAGAGATTTCTAGACTATAAGTCATTAAAGACATTTGAATGTGCATGTTACCTTCTCACATATATTCTTATAACAAAGACAAGTTAGATTTTAGATTCGTATAATGCCTCTTTCTTGGTTATAGCTCTCACAAAGGCTATAAGTGTTAATATATCCCATCTAAATGTATTTTTATATCACATGTTACCTTGAATGAACATAATTTTCCAATGTCAAACTCTTCAACATCTCCCAAAACATCTCAAATTCTAGTTACATCTTCAGTGATAGTACCCTCACTTTAGTGACACCAACAATGATATATCCCTCTCCCTCACATAAGATAGTATATTGAACCTCACATTAATGAGCATGCATCTTCTAAATTTATATAAACTACACCTACATATATTGAACCTCAAGTTAGAACCTCATCTCCTCTACATGCACCAACTTATTCCACACATCTTATGATAACTCATTCTCGATCACGTTCTCAGACTTATATCCCACACTATTACTACTTTCGTTTCAAAACAAACATGTTTTACCATTTCTCATGGATTCACCAAAACTAAGTTCGATACATTTTTTTTCTCATTGCACTTTGATGACATTACTTCTTATATGACTTTTGATGTACACATATAAAGATATTGTAAGTTGTAATTACTTAAGACAATTATTCCATAGTAAATCTATAAATTAACGAAGATGTAAGCATTTGCTTATGAACTTCATTTTATATTGTGTTTATTATTTTACCCTCTATAATTTATATTTTATATTTTTTTAATTAGTGTTATTTTATTTTTCTAAAAAATGTCATGGAGATTTCGATTCTAATCGGCTCCAACTAGAGATAGTTTCATATTAAAAAGGTGATAATATATTCATAAATAAGTAATTTTGGCTAATGAATGAGAAAGTTAACATTTTTGAAATTTTATTTTATTTTTGGAAGAAATATAATTGAAATGAATTGCTGAGGTAAAATGGATATAGAGAGCTTTCTCAAAACTCTAGATTGTCACAATGTTAGAAGTATTAGTATTGTATTTTTATAGAAATAAATTGAAATTAAAAAATCTCAAATTTTGAGAGTTTAGCTTCAAACTTTCCAATGAATTATTTATGTCTTATTGATCACAACAAATTTATATACTACTTTTACAACCAATTCCTAGAGAATTGTTAGTATACAAATCTTAAACATGCCTAAAAATATATTGTTAAATCAAATTTGACAAAAATGAAATGAAAATGAGAGAAAATAATGTGTTTTTTTTTTTCGTTTGGTTTCTACAATCGATATTGGAGTGCTGGAGAAGAGTAAAAGCAATTTGGATCGTTGAATTGGTCCTATGATCCAGTGGGTGTCGCGCATCACATTTTATGTTATTGAAAATTGTGAGTAACTTGTTTTTATTAATAACTTGTTAGAACTCTGATTGTGACGATTTTTGATCTGTTTCTTAGATAATTTAAAAACTAACTTTATTATTTTAAAAACATATTTAGTAAGTTGTTGATTTTTCATTTAGTTTTGTCATTTTAAAAAATTCTAACTTAAGAAATTAAAAATTAACAAGATCCATTTGCGTGGTATAAAATGAGGGTCTAAAATACCTTAATAATTTTTTTTACTATAATAAATTAGTCATTTTTGTTTATTCTAATTATGTCGATTCACTATAAATTTTTATAGTTAACTGAATTAGCCCAATTTATTAACTAACTTGTGAAATGCTGTATTTTATAAACCATGGTTGAAAATTTGAAAATATCATTTCTTTATAGTATGTATTTGAAAATCTCGTGCCAATATTGTTATTTTGACAACTCTTAAATTATCTTTTATTTATTATTGATTTCCATGTTAGAAAATTAATTGTCGAATAAGAATATGTATAATGGTTTCTCTAATGTCATTATCAAACATCTTTATTTGTTATTGCTCTACTGAATACTTTTAAAATTGGAAGGATAAGTTGGTTGAATTATATAATAATTTTAAATTAAAAAAAAATTATTGTATACTTTCAATTGTAATCATTTTGTTTATAATTTTTTTAGATAGTGTGTCTTCTCATCATAGATTTATTTATTGACTTTTATTCACATATAAGAATTTACAATTATATATGATTTAACATTGCAATTAAAGTCTCCTAATTGGAACATAATTCTTTAATAACTTAGTATTCAATCATATCAACCATAACAATTAAAATAAATCATGATCAAATAAAAAAAATCAATTATTTAATTTTAAATATTTATTTTGGCAGTATCTTTTTAACTATAAACTCTAAAAACCCATAAACAATTGTTTGTCGCTACTCATTCACAGTCTTACTGTGACTTCGTTACTTTTGTAGTTATTTTTGTTTATGCTTTAATATTATTGATATTTTTTAATTAATATGTACACCAAATATATTTTTAAAGTAGAGACCATCTTAGAACAAACGATTAGAATGCACGGGTAAACGAATTAAGTAGTCGAACTTCTTCCCTCATGGTAAATGGATACTTATTTAAAATTTCTTTTGTACGACTAAAAATCGCTCATTTCATATATAAAAAGTAAAGGTTTGACTCGATTGGTAAATATTTCATTTCTTATCTTCCTCTCGAATCCCAGAATACAAGATTAGGAACCAAAATAATAAGCTTGACTCAAGTTCGTTTGTAAACATATTTGTTGAAAGATATACTTGGCTCTTTAAAATCGCCACCTAATTTAAATTTTAAAAACTAGAAAAATAAATAGTTTTAAAAAAATCATTTATGGGTTCGTTGCTTAGTTGTGTGTGGAAAAGGCATCAACGCTATGATCAACACGCCAATCCATAATGACGTCTCCCTTCCGAAACATAATCTATTCAATAAGGAGTTAACATGTTAATCAAAATTAATTAACATTAACATGATTTCACATAGATCACCCTTAATTTATGTATGATGCTAAAGTAATCCTCTACTTCAAGCTGCTCGTGAGATGTAATTTATGAAATAGACGTTAATATTTTAAAATTATTTTAATCTCTCAATAAATTAGGTAAAGACTTATTTAGACTTAAGACCTTTTTTTTCTTGTTTAAATTTAAAATAAGAGAAAAACATAAATATAATAATGTGGATGGGTGCGAAAAAATGTTACAAACACAATGGTTTAAGTCGGTGGAAAATAGTTAATTTTATGAACGTGTTGGAATTTGAAAGTGTTATTTGTTTGTATATTTTTTTAATTTAGAGAGTTTCAAGATATTTTTAATGAATGATTTTATTTAGGCAACTTCAAAATTATCCTATATTCCTAAGTAGGGAGAAACTTTATTGTTGAATAAGAAAACCAATATTGAAGTACTTGTTAGGTTGTTATTTTATCTCAATTTATTATATCTCAAACATTAATATCTTTGTCATGGTATATACATATACTTTTCACTAGTGGTAAATGAGTTTTTGGTAACGAAGGTTAGTAACGACGCTATAACACTCTTACTGAAAGTTTTTATATCCGTTACTGATATCAAGATATTAGTAACGACCATTTAAAACCGTTATTGATAAAGATTTTCAGTAACGGTCATAAGGAATAGCCGTTACAGACACTAGTGTTTTTATTCTTTTTTTTCAAAATGAGAATATTAGTAACGGTTTTAAGGATAACCGTTACTGATATGCATTCAATTTAAAATTTTCACAATAGGTATTAGTAACGGTTTTCGAAAACCCTTACTAATACATGCATTTGTAACGGTTATACTAAAATCGTTACAAATATCTAAAGGGTATCAGTAACGGTTATCCTTAAAACCGTTACTGATATGCATTCATTTAAAATTTTTTACAATAGGTATCAGTAACGATTTCAAAAACCCTTACTAGTACATGCATTTGTAACGGTTATACTAAAACTGTTACTAATATGCATTCATTTTAATTTTTTCACAACAGGTATCAGTAACGATTTTCGAAAAACTTTACTGATACGTGCATTTGTAACGGTTATACTAAAACCGTTACTGATACCCTATTAAAACCCAAAAATCCACCATCTTCTTTCTTTTTTCCTTCTTTGTTTCTTCTCTCTTCTTCGCGCTCGTCTTCTTTCTTTTTTTCCTTTCTTTCTTTCACAGGGCTTTCTTCTTTCAGTTAGAGCTTCGACCAACCGAGAAAGGGATTCCGATTTCTTCCTCACCGTCTTTCAAAGGGATTTTGAGAAAGAGCTTCCTCTTTCCATTAGAGTTTCGTTTTTCAGGCCAACACTCGGAAATTACGGATTTCAGAGTTGCGGAGAGATTCTCGGGCGAAGAACAAACATTACATTCATCTTTAGACTTCAGGTATTGATTTCTTCCATTCTAGTATTTTAGATATTAACTATCTTAGTCGTGTTCATTTTTGTTTCGCGAAAGATAAAAAAACAACATTTCAACCTTCTAATCATCATTAGTATCAGAATTGGCTTTATACTTCTAGATCTATAGCAGACATGGTCTTGAAGCCAGTTAACGAATGATATTCGTCTTTTGCCTATCACAAATCTTGTTACATTGCAGTTGAGCGGAATTGACCCTTGAGTTTTCCTACAAAGTTAATATAATCCTTGTTCATCCTCACTGGTAATCTCTTTCTCCCTATCTCTTCTTTACGCCTTTTTCTTGAGATTGATGTACGAATTGGACTGTAGGAATTGATAATCTTCCATTTTCTACACATAAGGTGTTTGATGTATTGCTTTAAAGAAAATAAAAACTGACTTCCAATTAAGGTGACTTTGTATATATATATTTTTTTGTGAAGTCTTAAGCAATAGAATTCCTATCAAACAAAGCCTTAGTGGATTTCTTGGGCGTTAAGACATGAAATAAATGTTATTAGGCATTTATTTATTGGGTACACAATTAGAAGTCTTCATTCTTTTTCTACACGCTAGTTGACCAACCCAATCCCTCTGATTAGGTTCTTACTATTATTCGAGTACTCTTGCAATATTTAACCTTTGAATAGCAATAAATATTTTATTAAGGTTTTGTATTGTGAGAAATTTTATTTTTCGCCGTTTGAATTTGCCCCTGTCCTTGCTGCCACGGATTGAAGTATGCCCTTTAAAATCCAGGTTAGTTCTTTTTTACAATCAATGTTAGATTGTTAGATTATAGCATTGTTTGATTAGTAGATTATTGGATTATATCATTGTTAGATTAGTAGATTAGTGGTGTTAGGTTAGTGAATAATTTGTATGTTAGGTTCAATTATAGGATTATTGAATGTTAAGTTAAATTATTTGATGTTCGATTAAGTTAGATTATTTGAATGTTAGATTATTGGATTATTGGAGCGTGAAATGGAGCGTCAAGAAGCACAAAGGCAGCGTCAAATGGAGCGTGATCAAATGCGGGATGAGATGATTGTGATGAAGGAGCAGATGAGCTTCATAATATCCTTGATGAGGGAGGAGATGAGCAAATTCAAGGTTTATGTGGTTTTTAAAGTCTAGTTAGTTTTTGGTTATGTGCTTTTTAAAGTAGGTTAATTTATGGTTTTTGTGGATTGATGAATTGTAGATTTATGATTGTAGTTTGTGGATGATTGTTGTTTTGGATTGCTGATTGTGATTTTTGGTTATTATTGATTTTGTAAAATGGATAATTATTATTATTGTTTATATAGGTACAAATATGAAATATTAAAATCAATAAAAAATAAAACGATTATTTTTTTAGTAACGGTTTTATGCATAAAAAAATCGTTATTAATATAACTTTATCTGTAACAGTTAAACAAATAAGAAAACCGTTACTGAAACTCCCCAACAACAGTAACGACTTTCGAAAACCGTTACTGAAACTCCCCCAAAAACAGTAACGGTTTTAAACATAAGAAAATCGTTACTAATGTAACTTTATCGGTAACGGTTTAACCTCGGCTAAAACCGTTACTGTTGTTAGAAGAGTATCTGTAACGGTTTTTTAAAGTCGTTATTGATACTAGAAGAATATTAGTAACGCTTTTTTCTGTAACGAAGGGTAACAATTTTATTCACCGTTACAGAAAGTCATTAGTAACGGTTTTTGAGGCTTTTAGTAACGGCTTTTGACCTTACTGATACCCTTTTTCTACTAGTGTTTAGGGTTTATCTTCTATTATAAGTTTCTTCATTTCTCTCTTTTGTTACCATGGCTGGCTGCGCAGATGACTATACCATCAATTTTCCCAGGTTTTAGATTCCTGCCGACTCACGGAGAATTGGTTCATTACAATCTCAATAAGAGGCTACAGGGATCAGGAAGAGCGTTTATGTCATTCATGGGTTTTCCAAGTGAAGTTCAAGATCCAAACTCTCTCTCTCTCAGTTTCATTAACATGAATATATATATGGAACTTGGAAGAACAGTACTTTTTCTCATATGGGTATCTTTCCTTTTCAATTTTATTCAACTCATCCATCACTCCGTACTGTTCTCTATGTATAGCTTATGTGGGAAAATTTTGTCTTATATGTTTTTTTAGAAGTCATATTTTACATGATTGATTGAGATTGGATTAATTGGGACATCTCTTTCACCATCACTTTCTCATTCACAAATTTGAGAGTCAAATGATTATCTGATTATGCGCCAAAACCATGTTTAAAGATGTTATGTTTTTAAACTAATTATTTATTCTCTCTTTATCCGGGACTGTGTCTCGTTTTCTTTGCCCATGCCCGTTTTCTGTTTTTTTTATTTATCGTGTTTGAAGTAAGTTTAGCTTCATAGAACTCTAACAGTTTGCCATTTACAACTTATGCAAATTTTGAAGGAATTAATGCAGAAATGGCGCCCATGGAAACTTTCCAGATTACTTTTCAAGATGCAGCAATAGGTAGTAATTGTTATGATTTTGAAGGAGGCAGGGGTGAACTAGAGGAGAAGAAACAGTATCAACATCAACAACAATATCATGGAGGTAATTCTTTTTTTTTTTTTTTCATTTAGGAAGAAGAGACAACACATTTCAAAACTACTTTACTTTCAAATAAAAAATCACAACTACTTTACTTTTATTAAATTTTAAATATAAAAATAAAAGATTTAAATAATTTATTTAACAAAATTTCAAATAACTTATATTTTTTTTATTCTAACAATTGTTTTAAAAAAACATATAAATTCCTAAAAACACTAGTTTGGTTTGTGGTGTTTTAGAATTTGTATGGGAATTTGTGCAAAAAGAATGTTGTTTGATATAAAAATTAGGTTATTTGTGTTAAGATAAATTACTAAGCTCAAAATGCTTTCTATGCTAGTTATTAGTTTCTATTTTATTTGGAATATAAGGATTTATTCCCATGATAAAGTTAGTTGATGCTGAACTGTTATTGGTTTGTTATTCCAATGATAATGATAAATAATGCTCAAATCTTTATTTACATCTACTCTTTTGAAACTATTAACTACCATGTACTATATAAACAAATGATAACAAATGATATATAAGCAATGCTTAAGTCTTTAAGTATATTCAAACTTATTAAAAATGAATTTTAATTCTCCTTAAGTTGTGAAATGATAAAATATTAGACTGAAAATAATATTCAGTATATATGTGGTTCCTAATTTAAATCCTTATAAAAACTATGCATTATTCTATACATGAACTAGCAGTCTATTTTTTTTTTAAGGTAAACCATATTTTTACACACAAACAAATTCATGCTTAAATAACTAATATTTAATTTTTATGCAGTACTAAGTCAATTCCGTTTCAAATCGTCGTTTTAGACCAAAAAAAAGTGGAGAATTATTTTGAGATAGGAATACTAAAACGACTAGTTTCGGATACTACAGAAAATATAAGTTATATCAAATATAATATTCTCTATTTTTCTTTTATTTATTTTTTTCTGAATTTATTATTTATACAAAGTAGAGTCCTATGAACAGTAATAAAAGTTAAAAAGGGAATAAATTGACATCAAATGCAAAAATATCAAATGAATTGAGTTTTGATCAAATAAATGTTTCGATTCATTAAGTTAGATGGTCACTAAATATTGTATTCAGTGACAGATGGTAGTGACAGATGGTGTACATTTATTGGTCGTGAATTGTATAAGAATCATCAATCCATGTTTGGAATGCTTAAAAGTTTTCCAAACAAGAGTTATTTATTTTGGTATAGTTTCATTGTCATTAAATGCACACCACTTGTCACTAAATATATCAGTTAGTGACCATTTGATCAAAGCTCCATTCATAGGATCTTTTTATTTGATGTTGATTTCTTCCCCCTTTGGTTTTTATTGCTGCTCATAGTGGTCTGCTCTGTGTAAACTATAAATTAAGAAAAATCAAAACAAGAAATTGAGATATATATATATATATTTTTTGGCTTACATTTTCTGTAGTGTCCGAAGTTGGTCGTTTTAGCATTCCTGTCTCAAGGTAATCTTTCATTTTCTTTTTGGACCTGAAACGACGGTTTGAAACAAAGTCGATGTAGTAATTCAGAAAAACCACATATTAGTTATTTATGAAACTACATATTAGTTATTTATGCAACAACTTGTTTGTTTCCAAAAATTTGGTTTAGCTTTCAAAATTATAGATTGATGTTCATAGATAAGATAATGAGACAACTTTGTTAAGGATTTGAATCGTGAACCTATTTGATTTAGATTAAATTCAAATCTATTTGTTAGTAGCAAATTACTAATAAGAAATTCAAACTTAGATTCTTAATTCTAATACATTTCATTTAAATATGCAATCAGTGTGTATCAATTAGTCACAACCAGTTTTTGAATAATGTTAAAAATTTAACAGTATTTTTTTCATACATAATTATTTTATAATTAAAATTTAAGAAAAATTTAAAATATTGTTATCAATGACTAAATAAGTTCAACTATTATGAACTCATTCTAAATTTCAATTATTTAAATAAATAGTAATATTATTATTTTAAATATACATATAAACATTATTTTTAAAATAAAAAATAAAATATAATTTAAAGAAAAACAATAAATTTTAAATGATCATTAAGGATCAAAGTTACCCTAATACTCGTTTTGGTTAAATTTAACCGTTATGCTAATATTTTTATATTCAAATATATAATTAATAAAACCCTACAAGAGAACCCTCCAAGAAGAGAGATATCTAGGTTAGGGTGAAAAAAAAAAGACAGGTTAAATTATTTTTAATTTCTTAATTTTTTCAAATCTAATTCAATGTTTGATGAAATATTTATTTACTTTCTTTTTCTTTCTCTTTTTCAACCTCATTTCAAATTTTTTTAAAACCCAACTTAACTCCAAATTATGATTCTTTCTATATTTCGTCCTCATCTTAACACATTCTACATCATGTCCACATTATAATTAAAGTCTCATAATTGAAACATAATTCTCTAATAACCTAATATTCAATTGTATCAACCATAATAATTAAGATAAATCATGATCAAATAAAAAAACAAAATCAATTATTTCTTTTTAAATATTTATTTTGCTAGTATCTTTTTAACTAAAAACTCCAATAATCCATATACAAACAAGTTAGGAAATGTTTTCAAAGTTTTGTTTGTCACTAATTAATCTCAGTCTTAGTGTGAGTTCGTTACTTTTGTAAAAAAAATTTTATGTTTAATGTTATTGACATTTTTTTTGATTAATATGTACGTCAAATATATTTCTTAATAGAGACCATCTTAGAACAAACTATTAGAATGCACGGGTAAACAAACTAAGTAGTTGAACTTCTTACCTCATTCTAATTGGATACTTATTTAAAATTTCTTTTGTACGATTAAAAGTCGCTCATTTATTAAAAAGTAATAGTTTGATTCGCATGGTATTAGTTTCATTTCTTATCATTCTCTCGAATCTCATAATACAAAATTAGGAACCAAAATAATAAGTTTGACTCGAGTTAGTTTGTAAACATATTTGTCGATAGATATACTTGGCTCTTTAAAAGTCGCCACCTAATTTATATTAAAAAAATTAAGAAAATAAATAGTTTTCAAAAATTCATTTATGGGTTCGTTGCTTGGTTATGTGTGGAAAATGCATCAGCGCTATGACAAACACGCCCCTTCATAATGATGAAACATAACATATTCAATAAGGAATTAACATGTAAATCAAAATTAATTAACATTAACATGATTCCACGTAAATCATCCTTAATTTATGTATGAATGCTAAAGTAGTCCCCTACTTCAAGCTACTCGTGAGATGCAATCAAACCTTCTTAATTCGATTAACAACACACGGTTGATGGAGGGAAGTGAATTGTCCATAATCCCAAAATCGCGAAAGACTTGACCATAGACTCTTAGGAGGATGACGCTTCGCTCACGAGCACTAAGAAATCCTTACTTTAGCTTTTGTTAAGAAATACAAATGATCTCTACGAATAACGCATGATTCAACAATCAACTAGTGATCAAACTAACTTTACTTATCACTTACCAGAGTTCTCGTGAAATATCGAAGAATAATGAACAGCCGAAAAAGACATCCAGACACTTAGAGAATTTTTGATTTCATGTCTGTCATCTCAATTTAAAAATCCCTAAATCTTTAACAATACCATAAGAATTATGATAATACAGAATAAGAGAGATTAAAGCAGCACAACACCTGGAACAAATCAAAGTCTAATCGGTTAACATTTTTATTGAAATTTCAATAAGTCTGTGTAAATGATGAATCATTGATCTTAATTATTTCTAATAATAGATTGAGAAATCGTGTTATGTTATAACTAAGTCATCAGTCTAGAGCCGAAGTTCAAGAAACGAAGACTAAACATTAAACAAATTCTTGGCCAAAAGTAAAAGTTAAATTGAAGGAACAATAAATCAAATATGATCCTACACTCAAACAAAAACGAGAATACAAGAATACAAACCACAATCAATCATGATTGGAGACTTCAAAAAACTAATAAGTAATAGAGAGATAATCAATTCAAATTGCAAATGATTTGAACAATTACTAGGATTTAGAAGATCTCATAATTGTCTTTGGACGAACTTCTAGGAATCGTTGTTAATCCTAGACCTAGGAATTGAGCCAAGGTTATATAGTAAAGAATGTCTGCGATTATTTTTCCACCTTTTTTAATTAAGCAAAAACTGTTCTCGGCCTGGCTTAAGGACGTTAAATGATAAATAAAGTTACTAACAATTAACAATTGAAAGTCACAATTCGTTGCTTCAACTTGAGAAGTCATTCATACCTTTGGTGCAGCGTAATATTTGTTCTTGGAAAACAACGACAACTAGAATTCGGGTGCGTCTCTTAGATGAACGACGATGAATAACAGGTAGAAGTTGGTTCATATTTGTAGCTGATTCATATGTGTACCTGATTCTCATGTCATTATTTTGGTAGGTCATCGTTGCCGAATAGTGCACTGTAGTGTCGTCATTCTTTGGTTAGATTGATAGTCAGGTTCTAGAGAAAAATGAGAATTTGACTTGCTCCCCGACTAAATAGATAAGAGGATTACTATTTCTGGAAGAAAACTTTGTGCGGATTATTTTTTTACTATTTTCTTCAAAATATAATCATATTAATACAAAATTCAAATAAACTTACTATATATTATTCACTTATTTTTTATATTTTTATTTATTTTGGCTAACATCCAAAAATCCAAATTTTGATTAATACGAAAATCGATTAAAATGTGTTTTTTGGAATGAATTGTTTTAATATAATTTCATTTTAGAAAGATTGTATATAAATTATGTTGGCTCAAAATTTTCTAAAATGTATATTAAGTGTAAAAATCTAGTTATACATCTTTATTTTTAGGCTATGATTGAAATTGAAGGTAAGTGACAACTTAAATGTTGAAATAGACGTTAATATTTTAAAACTATTTTAATTTCTCAATGAATTAGGTTAAGACTTGTTTAGATTTAAGACAATTTTTTTTTGTTTAAATTTAAAATAAGAGAAAAACATAAAGATAATAATGTGGATGGGTTCAAAAAAAAATGTTACAAGTGCAATGGTTTAAATCGGTGAAAAACAGATAATTTATGAAAAACATGTTGAAATTTGAAAGATATAATTTGTTTGTATATTTTTTTTAATTACAGAGTTTAAAGATATTTTTAATGATTGATTTTATTTAGGCAACTTCAAAATTATCCTATATTCCTAAGTGGAGAGAAATGTTATTGTTGAATAAGAAAACTAATATTGAAGTACTTGTGAGGTTATCTCAATTTAATATATCTCAAACATTAATATCTTTGTCATGGTATATATATATACTTTTAGGGTTTATCTTCTATTATCAGTTTCTTCTTTTTTCTCTCTGTTGTTACCATGGCTGCGCAGACGACTATACCATCTATTTTCCCAGGTTTTAGATTCTCGCCGACTGACGGAGAATTGGTTCATTACAATCTCAATAAGAGGCTACAGGGATCGGAGAAGAGCGTTTGTCATTCCAACAATGGGTTTTCCAGGTGAAGTTCAAGATCCAAACTCTCTCTCTCTCTCAGTTTCATTAACATGAATATATATATGGAACTTGGAAGAACAGTACCTTTTCTCATATGGGTATCTTTCCTTTTCAATTTTATTCAACTCATCCATCAGTCCGTACTGCTTTCTGAAAAAGATATTCATATTTATTCAAGTTATTTATGTTTCTCCCTCTAAAACTTTTACCTTATTTTGTTACCTAGGGCATATATATGTACCCTTTATATATGTATATGTGTAACTTTTCTTTTCAATCCATGTAATACTTCTCTTTTCCTTTTTACAACCTATTCAGACTCATTAATTTCTTTAATTAGCTAGGTTTTGTTCATCTCAGGATCTATCTGTTACTTATGTATAGAGTAGATGCTTACAAATTAATTTTCATCCTTAATTAGTAAGATCCTTTCCACACTGACTAACTAATCAACTAATCTGATTGATTTTCTTCAAGACTTTAAGTAAGTATCTTGGAAAGGCTAGGGTTCTTTAGTGCTATTATTCAAAACAAGGTTTCAGATTGAGAAACTTGAAAATGTTTACTTATTCATAGTGAATGAGGTGAGGATGATCATACTTTAGAGGAAGTCTCTTCTAATTCCTCTCTTTTAATTTGGTTCAAGATCCCTGTAGGAAGATATATTATGGATAGAAAATTTCACTAAAGACTTGTGTTTTGGACCTTTGATGAAGATATAAAACAAGTTGATTCATATTTGAGCTATATCACAATTTAATTTGCGAATTCCACATGGAGCAGTACCGGAGACTTGAGCAGATTTGATTTCAACAAAAATCTGTGTAGCTTCATTTTGGTAAATGAAGTTCCTCTAATAGTCTCCTTATTTAGCCATATGCCATGACATGTACATATGCTGCAGCAACATATTCTAATTAGTACTTTGGTTTAAAGTATGACAATGACTTGTTTTTTCAACTTCCATTAAATATGATTATTTTTTAAGAAAAATTCAAAATCTGTAAACTTTTTTCTATCATCAATGTCTTCACAAAAATATTACAATATATAACTAGACTCACCTTGAATTTTAAGTGACTTGTGGACTAGTAGTACATTCATTAATCAATTGTACCTCTTTATACTTTTCAAATATCTCAAACTTTTCACTAAAAAATAATTGAATTCATTGTTTCTCTATCTTCAATATTTTACAATTCATATGAAATTGAAGATGTCATTCACATGCCTTTCTTGAGATATGATAATATCTACTTCAATTTGTTTCACTTCTAAGCCTAAATATGATGACTTGAGTCCCATGTCTGTCCTTTCAAACATATATATTCTTTTTTAATTCGTCAAAGAAGTGTTTGATTTATTTATGAAAATAAGATCTTCAAGTCCCATATATAAATTTCTCACTCCCTTCAAGTCACAATGAGATTAATAATCAAATAGTCTCATAGTCTACTCAATATTCTTGATTGTAACTTTTTACCACAAGCCATTTTTTTTTATTAGTTTTTGTATTGTAAACTTTAACTCTAATTGTTTTATGGTAATTTAGAAGTAGAATCAGTTCTTAATATATTTTCAAGTAATTTCATCTCATTTTTTCTGGGCTGTCTCTATATTTTTGTCTTAAGACATTATCAAAAGTTATGACTTTCATTATACAAGAAAGGTACAATTCAATAGTATCAAAATAACCTCTTGTAAACTCTACTTAGGGTGAAGTCATCAATAAATATTGACATAGTATAATAAATTCATTAATATTAGTTTGCACTAATTCAAGTGGATGGTTGCTCTTTATGTATAGCTTATGTGGGAAAATTTTGTCTTATATGTTTTTTTAGAAGTCATATTTTACATGATTGATTGAGATTGGATTAATTGGGACATCTCTTTCACCATCACTTTCTCATTCACAAATTTGAGAGTCAAATGATTATCTGATTATGCGCCAAAACCATGTATAAATATGTTATGTTTTTAAACTAATTATTTATTCTCTCTTTATCCAGGACTGTGTCTCGTTTTCCTTGCCCATGCCCGTTTTCTGTTTTTTTTCATTCATCGCGTTTGAAGTAAGTTTAGCTTCATAGAACTCTAACAGTTTGCCATTTACAACTTATGCAAATTTTGAAGGAAATAATGCAGAAATAGCACCCATGGAAACTTTCCAGATTACTTTTCAAGATGCAGCAATAGGTAGTAATTGTTATGATTTTGAAGGAGGCAGAGGGGTGAACTAGAGGAGAATAAACAGTATCAACATCAACAACAATATCATGGAGGTAATTCTTTTTTTTTCATTTAGGAAGAAGAGACAACACATTTCAAAACTACTTTACTTTCAAATAAAAAATCACAACTACTGTACTTTTATTAAATTTTAAATATAAAAATAAAAGATTTATATAATTTATTTAACAAAATTTCAAATAACTTATATTTTTTTTATTCTAACAATTGTTTTAAAAAAACATATAAATTCCAAAAAACACTAGTTTGGTTTGTGGTGTTTTAGAATTTGTATGGGAATTTGTGCAAAAAGAATGTTGTTTGATATAAAAATTAGGTTATTTGTGTTAAGATAAATTACTAAGCTCAAAATGCTTTCTATGCTAGTTATTAGTTTCTATTTTATTTGGAAAATGAGGATTTATTCCCATGATAAAGTTAGTTGATGCTGAACTGTTATTGGTTTGTTATTCCAATGATAATGATAAATAATGCTCAAATCTTTACTTACATCTACTCTTTTGAAACTATTAACTACCAAGTACTATATAAACAAATGATAACAAATGATATATAAGCAATGCTTAAGTCTTTAAGTATATTCAAACTTATGAAAAAAGAACTTTAATTCTTCTTAAGTTGTGAAATGATAAAATATTAGACTGAAAAGAATATTCAGTATATATGTGGTTCCTAATTTAAATCCTTAAAAAAACTATGCATTATTCTATACATGAACTAGCAGTCTATTTTTTTTAAGGTAAACCATATTTTTACACACAAACAAATTAATGCTTAAATAACTAATATTTAATTTTTATGCAGTACTAAGTCAATTCCGTTTCAAATCGTCGTTTTAGACCAAAAAAAAGTGGAGAATTATTTTGAGATAGGAATACTAAAACGACTAGTTTCGGATACTACAGAAAATATAAGTTATATCAAATATAATATTCTCTATTTTTCTTTTATTTATTTTTTTCTGAATTTATTGTTTATACAAAGTAGAGTACTATGAACAGTAATAAAAGTTAAAAAGGGAATAAATTGACATCAAATGCAAAAATATCAAATGAATTAAGTTTTGAGCAAATAAATGTTTCGATTCATTAAGTTAGATGGTCACTAAATATTGTATTCAGTGACAGATGGTAGTGACAGATGGTGTACATTTATTGGTCGTGAATTGTATAAGAATCAACAATCCATGTTTGGAATGCTTATAAGTTTTCCAAACAAGAGTTATTTATTTTGGTATAGTTTCATTGTCATTAAATGCACACCACTTGTCACTAGATATATCATTTAGTGACCATCTAACCTCATCGGGCACATTCATTTGATCAAAGCTGCATTCATAGGATCTTTTTATTCGATGTTGATTTCTTCCCCCTTTGGCTTTTATTGCTGCTCATAGTGGTCTGCTCTGTGTAAACTATAAATTAAGAAAAATCAAAACAAGAAATTGAGATATATATATATTTTTTTTGGCTTACATTTTCTGTAGTGTCCGAAGCTGGTCGTTTTAGCATACCTGTCTCAAGGTAATCTTTCATTTTCTTTTTGGACCTGAAACGACGATTTGAAATAAAGTCGATGTACTAATTCAGAAAAACCACATATTAATTATTTATGAAACTACATATTAGTTATTTATGCAACAACTTGTTTGTTTCCAAAAATTTGGTTTAGCTTTCAAAATTATAGACTGATCTTCATAGATAAGATAATGAGACAACTTTGTTCAGGATTTGAATCGTGAACCTATTTTGTTTAGATTAAATTCAAATCTATTTGTTAGTAGCAAATTAATAATAAGAAATTCAAACTTAAGTTCTTAATTCTAATACACTTCATTTATATATGCAATAGTTTTTGAATAATGTTAAAAATTTAACAGTATTTTTTTCATACAAAATTATTTTATAATTAAAATGAAAATTTAAGAAAAATTTAAAATATTGTTATTAATGACTAAATAAGTTCACGATGTTTGACAAATGAGTTCAACTATCACTAATAAAAAGGTAAGTATTCAAATCTATTTGTTAGTAGCAAATTAATAATAAGAAATTCAAACTTAAGTTCTTAATTCTAATACACTTCATTTATATATGCAATAGTTTTTGAATAATGTTAAAAATTTAACAGTATTTTTTTCATACAAAATTATTTTATAATTAAAATGAAAATTTAAGAAAAATTTAAAATATTGTTATCAATGACTAAATAAGTTCACGATGTTTGACAAATGAGTTCAACTATCACTAATAAAAAGGTAAGTTATAGCGACGTAATTTAGAACTCTCAAGTATATCTATAGGAAGTTAGGTAAGTTTCTACCGCTTTCATCTTCTCGTCTTAATGAGCATTTTCAATTGGTTGTTGATGAAATTTGTCTATTGTTTCCATAACTCACTTCATTCTCCAGAAGATGACACGCTTCACCTAGTTTTCAGCTTTGTTCTCACACAATCTATATGTGGATTTTTTTCTCTAAACTAACTTTTTTTCAATGGAAGTTCGGGTTGTAATCATCCCTAAGATCTGCAATATCTAAATATCATATGGTTTGTCATTTAATTGAGTTTCAAAGTGCAGATTTTATACTCAAACTGTTTTTTTTATCCGCTACTTTAATCTCTATAGATTTAATCAATGTCCGTCTCTTTTTTTCATTATTGTAGATTGTCTTTACTTGATGTACTTATACTTGTGGATGTGAATCTTCTGAAGTATATACATCACATGTGTTTGTATGTTAATTCCTGCTTCATTTGTAACTCTGCAACATTGTTAGTCTTCATATTTTTAAATAAAAGTTCTTATTTGTTTGTTTGTTTTGGTTGTAAACACCTAATGGGAACACAAGCTTTTTGATCATTACCTTTTATTTATTTTCTTTTCCTTATAATGATTTGATTACTTTGCATAATTGATGTGCAAGTAAGAAAAAAAAAAGAGTTCTCGTATTCTTGTTACTGAGATAATGATTTGGTTTATAGAATGAGATAAATAACTTTGATTACTTTTAACTAGGAGCAATTTTTGTTGCTGAAATTTATTTAATGCGTTTTAGTTGACAACCTAAAGTAAAGTGGGCTCAAATGAAAGATAAAGTTTATATTCACCTGTCAAATTCAAAAAATGCTAAAACTAATATTGATCCTGAAAGAGTTTTTATATTCTATGGTACTACATGAGCTGAGAGCCTTCATATTGAATTAAGATTGAATCTTTTCGACGAGGTTAATGTCAACATATAACAGTTAGCTGATTCTATCTCTTTATATATAACTTTTTGTGCTATTTTTATTATTGAAACAAATTAATCTCTTTTAAATGGTTATATTATGAATATCTTAGGGATGATAAGTAATTCTTCATCAACCATCATTTTGTCCCTCAGCACAACTCAGGTTTAAGAAAAGATCACAATACGATCGGGTTAATAGGCCTGTTGGTTACTTTTTATAATGAATAAAATGTGCTGGGTATATATGAGTTAAATAAATTATTTGTTCTGTCCAATTTTCCTGATTATATGAATTTTGCAATGTCTTTTACATAATTTCTTATGAAGCTCTATGCTATTTTTTGTTTGCCTTCTTTTCTTTACGTTTGACACAATACATTTGTCTTCATTGATAATTCAGGTCTTTTGTTACAAACAACTTCTCTGGTCCATTGACATCTGAAATTAGTAACTTACTAATATTAGAACAATTGTAAGTGCCTTCCATCTTTTGTATTTCTTTGTTAGATAGTCATCTTTTGTTAGAATGTTTCTAATTCTTATTGGAAGTAGATGCACTTAATGAATTCTAGTTGGGGAAAGATGACAATTATTAATTGTTATTATACTTTGATATTGTTTGCATTAGATAATAATGCAATATTAAAAGTTAATGTATATTTTTGAATGTATATTTGAAACTAGATTCAAATATTTGTTAAAATTATATTAACGAAAATAAAGACTAAACACTAAATTTAACCTTCTTTCTCTTACTGTTATTCTCATATCTTCTAGATTACATAATAATAGTATATACAAGTACATATGGATAAGAACTCAAGTTATGTTTGTGAATGTTTTGAACTCTTTTGAGGTCATCAATTGACTGTTATCTTACTATTTATGCTTAGATTTCTTTTGTTTTACATTGCATCATTTTTTAGGTCAAGAGGATTATAACAGATTGAGGACTTTGAGCTATCAAGGGGCAGACGTATTTGTCTCCACATTCTCGTTGGTTAGCCGAGCAAGCAATGAGAACATACTGAAAACGGTCTGTTTAGTGTTGGAATTCCTACAATTTAATTATAGAAATGATCTGTTTTAAAGAAATATACTATAATTTTCTTGGCAGTGGCTTCCTGAACTTCAGCATTTTGCACCTCGAGTGCCAATTAGACTAGTTTGAATCAAATTGGGTAAGTCGTATTCAATTATTTGTTATTGGTAAATCACATTTTCAGGTGGGGTCACCATTTCATCCATATATATTCACATACTAACTAACTTCAACTGTACCTATTTTTCATGGTTTCCAATTTTTTTGTCATTTCTATCCATAATTTCAACATTTAAGTGATCATTTTCTTTTGTTTCTGCTGATTGTGATATATAATCACCACCTCTATATTCACTGTTAGTTTTTAACTGTTTGCATCTAGTGGGAGGATAAATGTTACTTGGCTTACCATCCTAGCTTGGTGCTGGTTTCCACTTCACAGGTGTGTCAATTTTAATATCTAAGTGGTGTAAAAAACATTGTTATGATGGTTTTGGTTTTGTGTTCTTCATTTCATTAAATTCTACATGTTTTATATATATTTGTTTTTTAATATTTCCAATAATACTGGTATTATTATTAATCTCGGGAGAAATGAAATGTGAGTTTATTTGTATCAAGTTATTCAACTGTTTTGGTATTAAAATATGATCTAAGGAATAATAATTTAATTGAACTTGATTTCATGTTATTCTAGTTCAATTGGGAAATAATGTGTTGATTTTGGCCAAGAATACATAAAAAGAACGTGTTGATTTTAGGTTCTTCTATTTCAATTGGATTTTACTTTTTTTTGTTATATAGTTGTTAATTTGATAATTTTACTATCATCACATTCATTGTTGGATCATTGGATGAGATTTCTAACCAAATTGTAGATCGATTGGATTGCCATTATTGGATGAGATTGCTAACCATTGCTTATCTTTCTTTCTCGTATGTCTTATTTTGTTTTTCCCTGGTTTGAAGCAATAATGCATATGTAATGGCTCCTCTATTCACGCTTTACCAAGACAATATTGAACTACAATTTTCCACCAATTATTTAGGTTTGTGTCCAACTTGTATTGATTGTAGTTTGTGATTTTCGTTCTATCTAAATCCACAATTTTCCACCAATCATTTAGGTTTGTGTCCAACTTGTATTGATTGTAGTTTGTGATTTTGGTTCTATCTAAATCCACATCTGAATGAGAAATCTGCTAGATAATTTCAGAATGAATCTTATTTTTTTTATTTAGGTCATTTCCTATTGACAAATGAGGTGTTGGAGATCATGAAGAAGACAGTTCGTGATAGCCAAATAGAAGGAAGGATTGTTAATGTCTTCTCTGAAGGTCATATGTTAATATACAAGAATGGATTCCATTTTGATAATCTCTAAATGACACAGATCGGAGAACATTGATGCATTGGAGACAATAAAAGGATGGTTGGATGCCCTAGTTGTGAAGATTGTGAGTTTTCGTTGTTTTGTTATCAAAACTGGGCTGTAGGAAAATAAACTTGGTTTAGTGATGATAACATTTTTGCTGTAAACAGAAGATGATCATAATGTTGTTTAGTTTTGTCTAATGAAACCAAAGCCACATGAATTCCCTGTCTGCTCAGTACTTTGAGGTGAGTCTTTTATTATTCTTCAAATCATTATTTATTATAGAAAGTAGTGACCATGGTGATGAATATGATGGGGTGATCTTTTTCCAACTTGTATGTTTAAAAGTCATTTACATTCTTGGTATGTAATTAATGTTAACACAATATTAGATTTAAAATGCAGTAGACTTAAAACTCTTTTAACTACATTTTATTTGTGTTTTAAATTAGATTGAATTGAGTTTGAATTTGAATTTGACTTAATTGTGATTCAAATGATTGAACATGATTATGACTATATTGAGTAAATTATAGTATTCTTTTGATGATAGGGTACTGATGATGAGAGATTATGACTATATTGAGTAAATTATAGTATTCTTTTGATGATAGGGAATAGATGATGGTATCTTCTCATTTATTGTTTGATATTTGACAGCTTTTTAGCAAGTGTTTGTGAAGTCAACTAAATGGATGACTATGCAGTGAGATTTTTCAGAAATAAATGGAGAGTACGTGCTCAAACTTATATTTGATGTATTTTATAAACTTGAGAAATAATGTTTGTATTTTATAGAAATATTATGTAGGTTTGTTTTAGTAATACGAATGATTTAATTTTACTAATAACAAATCTTGTTTCAATGTTTTAAGATATTTGAAACTTTTTCATTCATGTTAAATTTAGTAAATTATAAAATAATTTAGTAATTGTTTTAAATTAATGTAACTACTCTTTAGCGACAGTAAATAATTCCCTTAGCCACTTCTTTAGCAACATTATTATTTTACTGTAGTCAGCCAATAGCGACAGTACATGCTCCCGTAGCCTCTTTTTTAACTACGGAAGCAATAGCGTCGGTTAGCGACAGGTATCATCACTGTGGCTATTAACCTTAGCGACAGTATATTGAGCAATAGTATATTATGAACTCATTCTAAATCTCAATTATTTAAATAAATAATAATATTATTATTTTAAATATACATATAAACATTATTTTTAAAATAAAAGATAAAATATAATTTACAGAAAAACAACAAATTTAAATGATCATTAAGGATAAGAGTTATCCTAATACTCGTTTATGTTAAATTTAATATACAAATATATAATTAATAAAACCCTACAAGAGAACAAGAAGAGAGATATCTAGGTTAGGGTGAAAAAAAAAGACAGGTTAATTTATTTTTAATTACTTAATTTTTTCAAATCTAATGCACTGTTTGATGAAATATTTATTTACTTTCTTTTTCTTTCTATTTTTCAACCTCATTTCAAATTTTGTTTAAACCCAACTTAACTCCAAATTATGATTCTTTCTATATTTCATCCTCATCTTAACACATTCTCCACCATGTCCACATTATAATTAAAGTATTATAATTGAAACATAATTCTCTAATAACCTAATATTCAATTGTATCAACCATAATAATTAAGATAAATCATGATCAAATAAAAAAAATCAATTAATTCTTTTTAAATATTTATTTTGGTAGTATCATTTTAACTAAAAACTCCAATAATCCATAAACAAACGAGTTAGGAAATGTTTTCAAAGATTTGTTTGTCTTAGTGTGAGTTCGTTACTTTTGTAATTTTTTTTTATGTTTAATGTTATTGAAATTTTTTTTATTAATATGTATGTCAAATATATTTCTTAATTGAGACCATCTTAGAACAAACTATTAGAATGCACTGGTAAACAAACTAAGTAGTTGAACTTCTTCCCTCATTCTAATTGGATACTTATTTAAAATTTCTTTTGGACGATTAAAAGTCGCTCATTTCTTAAAAAGTAATAGAATTGATTCGAATGGTAGAAGTTTCATTTCTTATCATCCTCTCGAATCTCATAATACAAAATTAGGAACTAAAATAATAAGCTTGACTCGAGTTAGTTTGTAAACATATTTGTCGATAGATATACTTGGCTCTTTAAAAATTGTCACCTAATTTACATTTAAAAAATTAGGAAAATAAATAGTTTTCAAAAATTCATTTATGGGTTTGTTGCTTGGTTATGTGTGGAAAATGCATCAGCGCTATGACCAACACGCCCCTTCATAATGACAAAACATAACATATTCAATAAAGAATTAACATGTAAATCTAAAATGTATATTAAGTGTAAAAATCTAGTTATACATTTTTATTTTTAGGCTATGATTGAAATTGAAGGTAAGTGACAACTTAAATGTTGAAATAGACGTTAATATTTTAAAACTATTTTAATTTCTCAATGAATTAGGTTAAGACTTGTTTAGATTTAAGACAATTTTTTTTTGGTTTAAATTTAAAATAAGAGAAAAACATAAAGATAATAATGTGGATGGGTGCAAAAAAAGATGTTACAAGTTCAATGGTTTAAATCGGTGGAAAACAGATAATTTTATGAAAAACATGTTGAAATTTGAAAGATATAATTTGTTTGTATATTTTTTTTAATTATAGAGTTTAAAGATATTTTTAATGATTGATTTTATTTAGGCAACTTCAAAATTATCCTATATTCCTAAGTCGAGAGAAATGTTATTGTTGAATAAGAAAACTAATATTAAAGTACTTGTGAGGTTATCTCAATTTAATATATCTCAAACATTAATATCTTTGTCATGGTATATATATATACTTTTAGGGTTTATCTTCCATTATCAGTTTCTTCTTTTTTCTCTCTGTTGTTACCATGGCTGCGCAGACCACTATACCATCTATTTTCCCAGGTTTTAGATTCTCGCCGACTGACGGAGAATTGGTTCATTACAATCTAAATAAGAGGCTACAGGGATCGGAGAAGAGCGTTTATGTCATTCCAACCATGGGTTTTCCAGGTGAAGTTCAAGATCCAAACTCTCTCTCTCTCAGTTTCATTAACATGAATATATATATGGAACTTTGAAGAACAGGACCTTTTCTCATATGGGTATCTTTCCTTTTCAATTTTATTCAACTCATCCATCAGTCCGTACTGCTTTCTGAAAAAGATATTCATATTTATTCAAGTTATTTATGTTTCTCCCTCTAAAATTTTTACCTTATTTTGTTACCTAGGGCATATATATGTACCCTTTATATATGTATATGTGTAACTTTTCTTTTCAATCCATGTAATACTTCTCTTTTCCTTTTTACAACCTATTCAGACTCATTAATTTCTTTAATTAGCTAGGTTTTGTTCATCTCAGGATCTATCTGTTACTTATGTATAGAGTAGATGCTTACAAATTAATTTGCATCCTTAATTAGTAAGATCCTTTCCACACTGACTAACTAATCAACTAATCTGATTGATTTTCTTCAAGACTTTAAGTAAGTATCTTGGAAAGGCTAGGGTTCTTTAGTACTATTATTCAAACCAAGGTTTCAGATTGAGAACCTTGAAAAGGTTTACTTATTCATAGTGAATGAGGTGAGGATGATCATACTTTAGAGGAAGTCTCTTCTAATTCCTCTCCTTTAATTTGGTTCAATATCCCTGTAGGAAGATATATTATGGATAGAAAGTTTCACTAAAGACTTGTGTTTTGGACCTTTGATGAAGATATCAAACAAGTTGATTCATATTTGAGCTATATCACAATTTAATTTGCGAATTCCACATGGAGCAGTACCGAAGACTTGAGCAGATTTGATTTCAACAAAAATCTGTGTAGCTTAATTTTGGTAAATGAAGTTCCTCTAATAGTCTCCTTATTTAGCCATATGCCATGACATGTACATATGCTGCAGCAACATATTCTAATTCATACTTTGGTTTAAAGTATGACAATGGCTTGTTTTTTCAATTTCCATTAAATATGATTATTTTTTAAGAAAAATTCAAAATCTGTAAAGTTTTTTCTATCATCATTGTCTTCACAAAAATATTACAATATATAACTAGACTCACCTTGTATTTTAAGTGACTTGTGGACAAGTAGTACATTCATTAATCGATTGTACCTCCTTGTACTTTTCAAATATCTCAAACTTTTCACTAAAAAATAATTGAATTCATTGTTTCTCTATCTTCAATATTTTACAATTCATATGAAATTGAAGATGTCATTCACATGCCTTTCTTGAGATATGATAATATGTACTTCAATTTGTTTCACTTCTAAGCCTAAATATGATGACTTGAGTCCCATGTCTGTCCTTTCAAACATATATATTCTCTTTTAATTCGTCAAAGAAGTCTTTGATTTATTTATGAAAATAAGATCTTCAAGTCCCATATATAAATTTCTCACTCCCTTCAAGTCACAATGAGATTAATAATCAAATAGTCTCATAGACTACTCAATATTCTTTCTTGTAACTTTTTACCACAAGCCATGTTTTTATTAGTTTTTGTATTGTACACTTTAACTCTAATTGTTTTATGGTAATTTAGAAGTAGAATCAGTTCTTAATATATTTTCAAGTAATTTCATCTCATTTTTTCTGGGCTGTCTCTATATTTTTGTCTTAAGACATTATCAAAAGTTATGACTTGCATTAAACAAGAAAGGTACAATTCAATAGTATCAAAATAACCTCTTGTAAACTCTACTTAGGGTGAAGTCATCAATAAATATTGACATAGTATAATAAATTCATTAATATTAGTTTGCACTAATTCAAGTGGATGGTTGCTCTTTATGTATAGCTTATGTGGGAAAATTTTGTCTTATATGTTTTTTTAGAAGTCATATTTTACATGATTGATTGAGATTGGATTAATTGGGACATCTCTTTCACCATCACTTTCTCATTCACAAATTTGAGAGTCAAATGATTATCTGATTATGCGCCACACCATGTATAAATATGTTATGTTTTTAAACTAATTATTTATTCTCTCTTTATCCAGGACTGTGTCTCGTTTTCCTTGCCCATGCCCGTTTTCTGTTTTTTTTCATTCATCGCGTTTGAAGTAAGTTTAGCTTCATAGAACTCTAACAGTTTGCCATTTACAACTTATGCAAATTTTGAAGGAATTAATGCAGAAATAGCACCCATGGAAACTTTCCAGATTACTTTTCAAGATGCAGCAATAGGTAGTAATTGTTATGATTTTGAAGGAGTCAGAGGGGTGAACTAGAGGAGAAGAAACAGTATCAACATCAACAACAATATCATGGAGGTAATTCTTTTTTTTTTCATTTAGGAAGAAGAGACAACACATTTCAAAACTACTTTACTTTCAAATAAAAAATCACAACTACTTTACTTTTATTAAATTTTAAATATAAAAATAAAAGATTTAAATAATTTATTTAACAAAATTTCAAATAACTTATATTTTTTTTATTCTAACAATTGTTTTAAAAAAACATATAAATTCCAAAAAACACTAGTTTGGTTTGTGGTGTTTTAGAATTTGTATGGGAATTTGTGCAAAAAGAATGTTGTTTGATATAAAAATTAGGTTATTTGTGTTAAGATAAATTACTAAGCTCAAAATGCTTTCTATGCTAGTTATTAGTTTCTATTTTATTTGGAATATGAGGATTTATTCCCATGATAAAGTTAGTTGACGCTGAACTGTTATTGGTTTGTTATTCCAATGATAATGATAAATAATGCTCAAATCTTTACTTACATCTACTCTTTTGAAACTATTAACTACCAAGTACTATGTAAACATATGATAACAAATGATATATAAGCAATGCTTAAGTCTTTAAGTATATTCAAACTTATGAAAAAAGAACTTTAATTCTTCTTAAGTTGTGAAATGATAAAATATTAGACTGAAAAGAATATTCAGTATATATGTGGTTCCTAATTTAAATCCTTAAAAAAACTATGCATTATTCTATACATGAACTAGCAGTCTATTTTTTTTTAAGGTAAACCATATTTTTACACACAAACAAATTAATGCTTAAATAACTAATATTTAATTTTTATGCAGTACTAAGTCAATTCCATTTCAAATCGTTGTTTTAGACCAAAAAAAGTGGAGAATTATTTTGAGATAGGAATACTAAAACGACTAGTTTCGGATACTACATAAAATATAAGTTATATCAAATATAATATTCTCTATTTTTCTTTTATTTATTTTTTTCTGAATTTATTGTTTATACAAAGTAGAGTACTATGAACAGTAATAAAAGTTAAAAAGGGAATAAATTGACATCAAATGCAAAAATATCAAATGAATTGAGTTTTGAGCAAATAAATGTTTCGATTCATTAAGTTAGATGGTCACTAAATATTGTATTCAGTGACGGATGGTGTACATTTATTGGTCGTGAATTGTATAAGAATCAACAATCCATGTTTGGAATGCTTATAAGTTTTCCAAACAAGAGTTATTTATTTTGGTATAGTTTCATTGTCATTAAATGCACACCACTTGTCACTAGATATATCAATTAGTGACCATCTAACCTCATCGGGCACATTCATTTGATCAAAGCTGCATTCATAGGATCTTTTTATTCGATGTTGATTTCTTCCCCCTTTGGCTTTTATTGCTGCTCATAGTGGTCTGCTCTGTGTAAACTATAAATTAAGAAAAATCAAAACAAGAAATTGAGAGATATATATATTTTTTTTGGCTTACATTTTCTGTAGTGTCCGAAGCTGGTCGTTTTAGCATACCTGTCTCAAGGTAATCTTTCATTTTCTTTTTGGACCTGAAACGACGATTTGAAATAAAGTCGATGTACTAATTCAGAAAAACCACATATTAGTTATTTATGAAACTACATATTAGTTATTTATGCAACAACTTGTTTGTTTCCAAAAATTTGGTTTAGCTTTCAAAATTATAGACTGATCTTCATAGATAAGATAATGAGACAACTTTGTTCAGGATTTGAATCGTGAACCTATTTTGTTTAGATTAAATTCAAATCTATTTGTTAGTAGCAAATTAATAATAAGAAATTCAAACTTAAGTTCTTAATTCTAATACACTTCATTTATATATGCAATAGTTTTTGAATAATGTTAAAAATTTAACAGTATTTTTTTCATACAAAATTATTTTATAATTAAAATGAAAATTTAAGAAAAATTTAAAATATTGTTATCAATGACTAAATAAGTTCACGATGTTTGACAAATGAGTTCAACTATCACTAATAAAAAGGTAAGTTATAGCGACGAAATTTAGAAAAGGTATATGATTACTGTTGCTGTTGGTCAAAACATAAAAAAATAAATAAAAATATATAAAGATGGCCACAGTTTTTTATACCGTGGTCAAACTCAAAACCTGTTGCATTATTTACTTATACTTCATTTATAATTTAACTAAACCCTAAGCGCACACCACCTATACGAGTGGAGGAGGATAGATTCATATAAGGTTTTTGAGGCATTCTGGAACCAGTCTCAAGCCCAGCCTCAAGCCCTCATCCCGCTCGCTTGATCGTCCAGTCTAATCTCACTCGCACAACCACCTCGCTCCAAGCCATTAATCAATCAACGAAGATCAAGATATTTGATTCCTTCAGAACTCTCAAGTATATCTAGAGGAAGTTAGGTAAGTTTCTACCGCTTTCATCTTCTCGTCTTAATGAGCATTTTCATTTGGTTGTTGATGAAATTTGTCTATTGTTTCCATAACTCACTTCATTCTCCAGAAGATGACACGCTTCACCTAGTTTTCAGCTTTGTTCTCACACAATCTATATGTGGATTTTTTTCTCTAAACTAACTTTATTTCAATGGAAGTTCGGGTTGTAATCATCCCTAAGATCTGCAATATCTAAATATCATATGGTTTGTCATTTAATTGAGTTTCAAAGTGCAGATTTTATACTCAAACTGTTTTTTTTTATCCGCTACTTTAATCTCTATAGATTTAATCAATGTTCGTCTCTTTTTTTCATTATTGTAGATTGTCTTTACTTGATGTGCTTATACTTGTGGATGTGAATCTTCTGAAGTATATACATCACATGTGTTTGTATGTTAATTCCTGCTTCATTTGTAACTCTACAACATTGTTAGTCTTCATATTTTTAAATAAAAGTTCTTATTTGTTTGTTTTCGTTGTAAACACTTAATGGGAACACAAGCTTTATGATCATTACCTTTTATTTCTTTTCTTTTCCTTATAATGATTTGATTACTTTGCATAATTGATGTGCAAGTAAGAAAAAAAAGAGTTCTCGTATTCTTGTTACTGAGATAATGATTTGGTTTATAGAATGAGATAAATAACTTTGATTACTTTTAACTAGGAGCAATTTTTGTTGCTGAAATTTATATAATGCGTTTTAGTTGACAACCTAAAGTAAAGTGGGCTCAAATGAAAGATAAAGTTTATATTCTGTCAAATTCAAAAAATGCTAAAACTAATATTGATCCTGAAAGAGTTTTTACATTTTATGGTACTACATGAGCTGAGAGCCTTCATATTGAATTAAGATTGAATCTTTTCGACGAGGTTAATGTCAACATATAACAGTTAGCTGATTCTAGCTCTTTATATATAACTTTTTGTGCTATTTTTATTATTGAAACAAATTAATCTCTTTTAAATGGTTATATTATGAATATCTTAGGGATGATAAGTAATTCTTCATGAACCATCATTTTGTCCCTCAGCACAACTCAGGTTTAAGAAAAGATCACAATACGATCGGGTTAATAGGCCTGTTGGTTACTTTTTATAATGAATAAAATGTGCTGGGTATATATGAGTTAAATAAATTATTTGTTCTGTCCAATTTTCCTGATTATATGAATTTTGCAATGTCTTTTACATAATTTCTTATGAAGCTCTATGCTATTTTTTGTTTGCCTTCTTTTCCTTACGTTTGACACAATACATTTGTCTTCATTGATAATTCAGGTCTTTTGTTACAAACAACTTGAAAATTAACATGACATTGACATTAAAATTAATTTGAAGATTTCAGAACATGTTTATGTAATCCTTGAACTGTGGGAGTTGAATTTCTTGCTCAATACTTGATTAAACCCACATTTTATTTAGGCTTTTTTGGCCATGACATTGAAACTCTCTGCACCTCTTGCAATATACCTTATCTTGGTTTCTTGTTGTCCTGGAGGCCAAGCATAGAATGTTGCCACTTATATTTCTAAAGGAAATATTTCCCCTCTCTGTTCTTATGACAACATGTTCGACTATTGAGGCAATTATTATTATGACACCACTTCTTACCAAACTTCTCGCCGGTCAGCTTGTTCCGGTTGATGCAGCTAGCCTTGCCATCAGTACTTTCCAGGTTGTTCGATCTGGTGCCAACTATAGTTGGTGCTATCAAATGAATATTTCCCAAAATTCACTTCGAGGATATCTACTATTATTGGAGTTATCCTAACTACCCTTCTGTGTGCAAGTCCTATTGGACACATTTCCGAAGCTTTGAAAACCCAAGGGCTACAATTACTGCTTTCCTGTGGCTATTTTACATGGTGCTGGCAAATCAACTTTTCGAACAATCTTCATGGAGTGTGGGATTCTTGTTTTTTTACTTGCACGGGAACATCTTACCAATCCTCTTGTAACTGTGCCCTTCTGCTGTAAGCGTTTATTGGAGGAACAGACCGATTTCAGTTGACGGCAAAGGTGACTTCAAGGAATGATTCTGAAAGGTGACTTCAATGTGTTTAGAGTTCAGGTATTAAAAGAAAGGAATAAATTAATAATGTTTTGTTTACAATCAGTGTATAAAAAAAAAATCATGCTATGGCTAGGATTCGATATCCTGACAGACCATTGATTTATTAGGCGTTTACACAAACCACTCTACGAACATTTCAAAGACAACTTATAGATGAGTCGGTACGATATACATTAATGTTACAAAAATCCATATCTTTACTTTACCTTGATTTTGATATACATTAATTTCGGTATACCTTAATTTTGGTATAAAAAAATTCATACATTTATCTTATTTTAATTTCGATATATCTTAATTTCGGTGCGACATCAGTATTATATATTTGATATCTAAAAAATATATAAACTTAAAAAAAATCAATATAATATATTTACTCTATAAACGTTACACAAAACTAAAAAAAAAGATATTTATTATAAATTAAAATATTCGTTTTAAAATTTAATATTTATATAAAAAAAAAAAGTATAATTTGACTTTGATGTGAGAAAGTGAACTTCAGTCTTTAATCATATTTGTATCTACAAATTTGTTATATAAATTAATAATACAATTCAGGTTAGATAATAATATTAATGATAAATAGTATTTAATTTAGACTTAATTAATAAAAGACCTACTTTTTTTATTTTTCTTAAATAATTCAATCTGTATGAAGTTTTCATAAATTCAATTATTTTTTTAGTTAATCATTTGTGTAAATCAATGTTTCTATCATTTTATGACTCAAACTGCTCTTAAAATTATCCACTATCATTTTACCCAAGTTAAAAACAGACTCACTAACAAACAATTGTTAATTTGATGAAATTGTAAAATATCTTTGACAATAATTGAAAGAATTTGATACCAAATTTCACTTCTTTTCCACCATTCAAAAGAAAGAGATGAAAAGTTGGTTAGATTTTTTTTCAATCTCATCATTAAAGTAGAGATTTCATATATTAAATAATATTTTAATATATATAGTTTGATATTATTTACAGATTATATTTCTATAATTAAATTAATATCAAATTATTATATATATAATATATATTTTAATTTATAAATAATCTTTCGGTATTTCGGTATATCTCGATATATCAAAATTTTAAAAATATCATACTTTTACCGTATCAATAATTTTGATATCGGTGCCATACCTTACATTTTTTTCGGTATAGCTTAAAAATCGATATTTTCGATCTATTATGATTATGTATTTTTGATATATAATATCGATAACTTTTTCTACCCTAACTACACCAAGCTCAAACCCTTTCACCAGTTTCTGTTAATGTCTTTTTACCTTTGGATGTTTGGTGACTCTAAATCGTTTTTCAATTTAAATATCTAAAACAATTTATAAAAATGGAAAAAATATAAAATTACATAAAATAATTATTTTAACTAAAATAAAACAATTCTCTAAATTTTAGGATTGGTTTAGAATATTTCTTAATTTTCTCAAATTTCACGAACTCATAACTTGAGTTCTACAATTACGAACAAAAGTCATATGTACGGTCCTTGTCATGATTAAAAATTTTAATATTGAACAATTTCAGATTTGTAATTCAAGTGGAAGATAAGACATATATAACACATCTTATTTGTCAACTTTGTAATCGAAATGATAATTTAGTAGTTGATTTTTACCATTGATACAAATCAAAACAAACATATCCGATAACTATGATGGTTGCTCCATCTACAATGCAAAACTCATAATGGTGTCCTGATTCAGGGATAACTATGATGGTTGCTCCATCTACAATGAAAAACTCATAATGGTGTCCTGATTCAGGTGCTACAGATCATACCACGTCAAATTTATGTCATCTTCAATCTCATGTTTCTTATTAAGTGCAAGAAATGTTATGGTTGACAATGAAATGACTAGTCATATTCATAATATTAGTAAATCTATTATTCTGAGTATGCAACAACTACTGCATCTTTGGAATATGTTACATGTATCAAATATTTCAAAAAATCACCTAAGTGTGACATGTCTTTTTCTTCAAAATTGTTTTGAATTTCATATTTTATTATTGTTTTGTAAAGAACTGTGTTACGAAGGCTAAACTTTTGAGAGAAATACTCAAAGGAGGGTTGTATTGTCTTGAAAAATCCCTGACTAGACATTGTTGACATAAAGCTTTCATTGGAGAACGTTCACCAGTTGACATGGTATCATCGTTTAGGTCATCATACCATAGCGACCACATCTTTTATTTTTTCTCGTTTCAAGTTACCAACATTAGGCAAAACTAATATTTCATTTTGTGAATCATGTCATTTTGGAAAAGCTCACAAATTACCGTTTACATTACGTACTCTTACTCCTCTCGATTTGATACATTATGATGTTTGTGGACCTGCCCTAATTAATTCTTTTGATAGTTACAAATATTTCATACTTTTTGTGGATGACTATAATCATTTTACTTGGCTATATTTACTCACGCGAAAATCAAATGTATTAAATATTTTTACCAAATTTAAAAGATGGGTTGAAAATCAGTTTAGTTGAAACATAAAAATACTACAAACAAATTGGGGAGGAGAATATCGCAATCTTTATACATTTACGAATCTTCATGGTATACAATATCAACTCTCTTACCCACAAACTAGTGAACAAAATAGTGTTATTGAAAGAAAGATCTGTCACCAACCTAACTAAAACAAGTTTGACATTACTCGCTCACGCAAAATTATTTCATAATTTTTGACCTGAAGCGTTTCTTACGACTCCAACATTGGAACGTAAATCTCTATTTGAAGTCTTATTTAATAAACATTTTGTCTTATATATATATATATATCCAAATTAACTACATCTCTCAACCCGACAATCAGAACACTTTATATTTAAGCATTATATATATTAGTTAGTCAAAAAGTTGAACTTATGTTATTAAAAATGTCCCGTGTTTATCAAATTTGGTATTTAATTTAAAATTTAAAGTCTTATTAGCTTAGTTGGTTAAAGAGTTTATTTGTTTTCGTTAGGTTGCAAGTTCAAATCATACATATAACATTTTTAATTTTATTTTTAACTGTTTCAAATTTATGGACGGGTCAACCCACAATTCGATCCAAATGTCTATTTTGTCTCACATATATATCCAAATTAACTACATTTCTTGACTTTTTATTTCGAGCATTTTAAATTTAAGCATTATTATATATAGACAGGGGCAGAGCCAAGTACAAGTCGGCTCGGGCTGTAGCCCGGGTAGCCCCAGATATTACGTATGCATTCATCAATAACGACAGTAATTTACCGTCGTTATTGATTGTTTCCCGTCGTTATTGATTGTTTGTTTGATATTATTATAAAACTAGCCCAGGTAGATTTCAAATCTTGGCTCCGCCCCTGTATATATAGAGAGATTTCTAGACTATGACTCATTAAAGACATTTGGATGTGCATGTTACCTTCTCACATATATCCTTATAACAAAGACAAGTTTCTTAGTTATAGCTCTCACAAAGGCTATAAGTGTTTATATATCCCATCTAAATGTATTTTTATATCACATGTTACCTTGAATGAACATAATTTTCCAATGTCATACTCTTCAACATCTCCCAAAACATCTCAAATTCTAGTTACATCTTCAATGGTAGTACCCTCACTCTAGTGACACCAACAATGATATATCCCTCTCCCTCTCACATAAGATAGTATATTGAACCTCACATTAATGAGCATGCATCTTCTAAATTTATATAAACTACACCTACATATATTGAACCTCAAGTTAGAACCTCATCTCCTTCCTCTACATGCACCAACTTGTTCCACACATCTTATGATAACTCATTCTCGATCACGTTCTCAGGCTCTTATATCCCACACTATTACTACTTCCGTTTCAAAACAAACATGTTTTACCATTTCTCATGGATTCACCAAAACTATGTTCGATACATTTTTTTCTTATTGCACTTTGATGACATTACTTCTTATATGACTTTTGATGTACACATATAAAGATATTGTAAGTTGTAATTACTTAAGACAATTATTCCATAGTAAATCTATAAATTAACGAAGATGTAAGCATTTGCTTATGAACTTCATTTTATATTGTGTTTATTATTTTACCCTCTATAATTTATATTTTATATTTTTTTAATTAGTGTTATTTTATTTTTCTAAAAAATGTCATGGAGATTTCGATTCTAATCGGCTCCAACTATAGATAGTTTCATATTATAAAGGTGATAATATATTCATAAATAAGTAATTTTTGCTAATGAATGAGAAAGTTAACATTTTTGAAATTTTATTTTATTTTTGGAAGAAATATAATTGAAATGAATTGCTGAGGTAAAATGGATATAGAGAGCTTTCTCAAAACTCTAGATTGTCACAATGTTAGAAGTATTAGTATTGTATTTTTATAGAAATAAATTGAAATTAAAAAATCTCAAATTTTGAGAGTTTAGCTTCAAACTTTCCAATGAATTATTTATGTCTTATTGATCACAACAAATTTATATATTACTTTTACAACCAATTCCTAGAGAATTGTTAGTATACAAATCTTAAACATGCCTAAAAATATATTGTTAAATCAAATTTGACAAAAATGAAATGAAAATGAGAGAAAATAATGTGTTTTTTTTTTTTCGTTTGGTTTCTACAATCGATATTGGAGTGCTGGAGAAGAGTAAAAGCAATTTGGATCGTTGAATTGGTCCTATGATCCAGTGGGTGTCGCGCATCACATTTTATGTTATTGAAAATTGTGAGTAACTTGTTTTTATTAATAACTTGTTAGAACTCTGATTGTGACGATTTTTGATCTGTTTCTTAGATAATTTAAAAACTAACTTTATTATTTTAAAAACATATTTAGTAAGTTGTTGATTTTTCATTTAGTTTTGTCATTTTAAAAAATTCTAACTTAAGAAATTAAAAATTAACAAGATCCATTTGCGTGGTATAAAATGAGGGTCTAAAATACCTTAATAATTTTTTTTACTATAATAAATTAGTCATTTTTGTTTATTCTAATTATGTCGATTCACTATAAATTTTTATAGTTAACTGAATTAGCCCAATTTATTAACTAACTTGTGAAATGCTGTATTTTATAAACCATGGTTGAAAATTTGAAAATATCATTTCTTTATAGTATGTATTTGAAAATCTCGTGCCAATATTGTTATTTTGACAACTCTTAAATTATCTTTTATTTATTATTGATTTCCATGTTAGAAAATTAATTGTCGAATAAGAATATGTAAAATGGTTTCTCTAATGTCATTATCAAACATCTTTATTTGTTATTGCTCTACTGAATAATTTTAAAATTGGAAGGATAAGTTGGTTGAATTATATAATAATTTTAAATTAAAAAAATATTATTGTATACTTTCAATTGTAATCATTTTGTTTATAATTTTTTTAGATAGTGTGTCTTCTCATCATAGATTTATTTATTGACTTTTATTCACATATAAGAATTTACAATTATATATGATTTAACATTGCAATTAAAGTCTCCTAATTGGAACATAATTCTTTAATAACTTAGTATTCAATCATATCAACCATAACAATTAAAATAAATCATGATCAAATAAAAAAAATCAATTATTTAATTTTAAATATTTATTTTGGTAGTATCTTTTTAACTATAAACTCTAAAAACCCATAAACAATTGTTTGTCGCTACTCATTCATAGTCTTACTGTGAGTTCGTTACGTTTGTAATTATTTTTTTTATGCTTTAATATTATTGATATTTTTTAATTAATATGTACACCAAATATATTTTTAAAGTAGAGACCATCTTAGAACAAACGATTAGAATGCATAGAATGCACGGGTAAACGAATTAAGTAGTCGAACTTCTTCCCTCATTGTAAATGGATACTTATTTAAAATTTCTTTTGTATGACTAAAAATCGCTCATTTCATATATAAAAAGTAAAGGTTTGACTCGAATGGTAAAGATTTCATTTCTTATCTTCCTCTCGAATCTCAGAATACAAGATTAGGAACCAAAATAATAAGCTTGACTCAAGTTCGTTTGTAAACATATTTTTCGAAAGATATACTTGGCTCTTTAAAATCGCCACCTAATTTAAATTTTAAAAACTAGAAAAATAAATAGTTTAAAAAAAATCATTTATGGGTTCGTTGCTTAGTTGTGTGTGGAAAAGGCATCAACGCTATGGTCAACACGCCAATCCATAATGACGTCTCCCTTCCGAAACATAACCTATTCAATAAGGAGTTAACATGTAAATCAAAATTAATTAACATTAACATATTCAACGTAGATCACCCTTAATTTATGTATGATGCTAAAGTAATCCTATACTTCAAGCTGCTCGTGAGATGTAATTTATGAAATAGACGTTAATATTTTAAAATTATTTTAATCTCTCAATGAATTAGGTAAAGACTTAATTATTTAGACTTAAGACATTTTTTTTCTTGTTTAAATTTAAAATAAGAGAAAAACATAAATATAATAATGTGGATGGGTGCGAAAAAATGTTACAAACTCAATGGTTTAAGTCGGTGGAAAATAGTTAATTTTATGAACGTGTTGGAATTTGAAAGATATAATTTATTTGTATATTTTTTTAATTTAGAGAGTTTAAAGACATTTTTAATGAATGATTTTATTTAGGCAACTTCAAAATTATCCTATATTCCTAAGTAGGGAGAAACTTTATTGTTGAATAAGAAAACCAATATTGAAGTACTTGTTAGGTTGTTATTTTATCTCAATTTATTATATCTCAAACATTAATATCTTTGTCATGGTATATACATATACTTTTCACTAGTGAAAAATGAGTTTTTGGTAACGAAGGTTAGTAACGGCGCTATAACGCTCTTACTGAAAGTTTTTATCAATAACGGTTTAATATATCCGTTACTGATATCAAGATATTAGTAACGGCCATTTAAAACCGTTACTGATAAAGATTTTCAATAACGGTCATAAGGAATAGCCGTTACAGACACTAGTGTTTTTATTCTTTTTTTTTGAAATGAGAATATCAGTAACGGTTTTAAGGATAACCGTTACTGATATGCATTCAATTTAAAATTTTCACAATAGGTATTAGTAACGGTTTTCGAAAACTCTTACTAATACATGCATTTGTAACGGTTATACTAAAACTGTTACAGATATCTAAAGGGTATCAGTAACGGTTATCCTTAAAACCGTTACTGATATGCATTCATTTAAAATTTTTTACAACTGGTATCAGTAACGGTTTTCGAAAACCCTTATTAGTACATGCATTTGTAACGATTATACTCAAACTGTTACTAATATGCATTCATTTTTATTTTTTTCACAACAGGTATTAGTAACGATTTTCGAAAACCCTTACTGATACATGCATTTGTAACGGCTATACTAAAACCGTTACTGATACCCTATTAAAACCCAAAAATCCACCCTCTTCTTTCTTTTTTCATTCTTTGTTTCTTCTCTCTTCTTCGCGCTCGTCTTCTTTCTTTTTTTCCTTTCTTTCTTTCACAGGGCTTTCTTCTTTCAGTCAGAGCTTCGACCAACCGAGAAAGGGATTCCGATTTCTTCCTCGCCGTCTTTCAAAGGGATTTTGAGAAAGAGCTTCCTCTTTCCGTCAGAGTTTCGTTTTTCAGGCCAACACTCGGAAATTAAGGATTTCAGAGTTGCGGAGAGATTCTCGGGCGAAGAACAAAAATTACATTCATATTCAGACTTCAAGTATTGATTTCTTCCATTCTAGTATTTTAGATATTAACTATCTTAGTCGTGTTCATTTTTGGTCCGCGAAAGATAAAAAAAACAACATTTCAACCTTCTAATCATCATTAGTATCAGAATCGGCTTTATACTTCTAGATCTATAGCAGACATGGTCTTGAAGTCAGTCAACGAATGATATTCGTCTTTTGCCTATCACAAATCTTGTTACATTGCAGTTGAGCGGAATTGAGCCTTGAGTTTTCCTACAAAGTTAATATAATCCTTGTTCATCCTCACTGGTAATCTCTTTCTCCCTATCTCTTCTTTACGCCTTTTGCTTGGGATTGATGTACGAATTGGACTGTAGGAATTGATAATCTTCCATTTTCTACACATAAGGTGTTTGATGTATTGCTTTAAGGAAAATAAAAACTAACTTCCAATTAAGGTGACTTTGTATATATATATTTTTTTGTGAAGTCTTAAGAAATAGAATTCCTATCAAACAAAGCCTTAGTGGATTTCTTGGGCGTTAAGACATGAAATAAATGTTATTAGGAATTTATTTGTTGGGTACACAATTAGAAGTCTTCATTCTTTTTCTACACGCTAGTTGATCAACCCAATCCCTCTGATTAGGTTCTTACTATTATTCGAGTACTCTTACACTATTTAACCTTTGAATAGCAATAAATATTTTATTAAGGTTTTGTATTGTGAGAAATTTTATTTTTCGCCGTTTGAATTTGCCCCTGTCCTTGCTGCCACGGATTGAAGTATGCCCTTTAAAATCCAAGTTAGTTCTTATTTACAATCAATGTTAGATTGTTAGATTATAGCATTGTTTGATTAGTAGATTATTGGATTATATCATTGTTAGATTAGTAGATTAGTGATGTTAGGTTAGTGAATAATTTGTATGTTAGGTTCAGTTATAGGATTATTGAATGTTAAGTTAAATTATTTGATGTTCGATTAAGTTAGATTATTTGAATGTTAGATTATTGGATTATTGGAGCGTGAAATGGAGCGTCAAGAAGCACAAAAGCAGCGTCAAATGGAGCGTGATCAAATGCGGGATGAGATGATTGTGATGCGGGAGTAGATGAGCTTCATAATATCCTTGATGAGGGAGGAGATGAGCAGATTCAAGGTTATGTGGTTTTTGAAGTCTAGTTAGTTTTTGATTATGTGCTTTTTAAAGTAGGTTAATTTATTGTTTTTGTGGATTGATGAATTGTAGATTTATGATTGTAGTTTGTGGTTGATTGTTGTTTTGGATTGATGATTGTGGTTTTTGGTTATTATTGATTTTGTAAAATGGATAATTATTATTATTGTTTATATAAGTACAAATATGAAATATTAAAAACAATAAAAAATAAAAAATAAAACGATTATTTTTTTAGTAACGGTTTTATGCATAAAAAAATCATTATTAATATAACTTTATCGGTAACAGTTTAACAAATAAGAAAACCGTTACTCAAACTCCCAACAACAGTAACGGCTTTCGAAAACCGTTACTGAAACTCCCCCAAAAACAGTAACGGTTTTATACATAAGAAAACCTTTACTAATATAACTTTATCGATAACGGTTTAACCTCAGCCAAAATCGTTACTGTTGTTAGAAGAGTATCTGTAACGGTTTTTTAAAGTCGTTACTGATACTAGAAGAATATTAGTAACGCTTTTTTCTGTATCGAATGGTAACAGTTTTATTCGCCGTTACAGAAAGTCATCGGTAACGGTTTTTGAAGCTTTTTGTAACGGTTTTTACCTTCCTGATACCCTTTTTTTACTAGAATTTAGGGTTTATCTTATATTATCAGTTTCTTCATTTCTCTCTTTTTTTACCATGGCTGCGCAGATGACTATACCATCAATTTTCCCAGGTTTTAGATTCCCGCCGACTCACGGATCAATTTTCCCAGGTTTTAGATTCCCGCCGACTCACGGAGAATTGGTTCATTACAATCTCAATAAGAGGCTACAGGGATCGAGAAGAGCGTTTATGTCATTCATGGGTTTTCCAGGTGAAGTTCAAGATCCAAACTCTCTCTCTCTCAGTTTCATTAACATGAATATATATATGGAACTTAGAAGAACAGTACCTTTCCTCATATGGGTATCTTTCCTTTTCAATTTTATTCAACTCTTCCATCAGTCCGTACTGCTCTCTGAAAAAGATATTCATATTTATTCAAGTTATTTATGTTTTTCCCTCTAAAATTTGTACGTTATTTTGTTACCTAGGGCATATATATGTACCCTGTATATATGTATATGTGTAACTTTTCTTTTCAATCCATGTAATACTTCTCTTTTCCTTTTTACAACCTATTCAGACTCATTAATTTCTTTGATTAGCTAGGTTTTGTTCATCTCAGGATCTATCTGTTACTTATGTATAGAGTAGATGCTTACAAATTAATTTGCATCCTTAATTAGTAAGATCCTTTCCACACTAACTAACTAATCAACTAATCTGATTGATTTTCTTCAAGACTTTAAGTAAGTATCTTGGAAAGGCTAGGGTTCTTTAGTACTATTATTCAAAACAAGGTTTCAGATTAAGAACCTTGAAAAGGTTTACTTATTCATAGTGAATGAGGTGAGGATGATCATACTTTAGAGGAAGTCTCTTCTAATTCCTCTCTTTTAGTTTGGTTCAAGATCCCTGTAGGAAGATATTTTTTGGATAGAAAGTTTCACTAAAGACTTGTGTTTTGGACCTTTGATGAAGATATCAAACAAGTTGATTCATATTTGAGCTATATCACAATTTAATTTGCGAATTCCACATGGAGCAGTACCGGAGACTTGAGAAGATTTGATTTCAACAAAAATCTGTGTAGCTTCATTTTGGTAAATGAAGTTCCTCTAATAGTCTCCTTATTTAGCCATATGCCATGACATGTACATATGCTGCAGCAACATATTCTAATTCATACTTTGGTTTAAAGTATGACAATGACTTGTTTTTTCAATTTCCATTAAATATGATTATTTTTTAAGAAAAATTCAAAATCTGTAAAGTTTTTTCTATCATCAATGTCTTCACAAAAATATTACAATATATAACTAGACTCATCTTGAATTTTAAGTGACTTGTGGACAAGTAGTACATTCATTAATCAATTGTACCTCCTTATACTTTTCAAATATCTCAAACTTTTCACTAAAAAATAATTGAATTCATTGTTTCTCTATCTTCAATATTTTACAATTCATATGAAATTGAAGATGTCATTCACATGCCTTTCTTGAGATATGATAATATCTATTTCAATTTGTTTCACTTCTAAGCCTAAATATGATGACTTGAGTCCCATGTCTGTCTTTTCAAACATATATATTCTCTTTTAATTCGTCAAAGAAGTGTTTGATTTATTTATGAAAATAAGATCTTCAAGTCCCATATATAAATTTCTCACTCCCTTCAAGTCACAATGAGATTAATAATCAAATAGTCTCATAGTCTACTCAATATTCTTTATTGTAACTTTTTACCACAAGCCATTTTTTTATTAGTTTTTGTATTGTACACTTTAACTCTAATTGTTTTATGATAATTTAGAAGTAGAATCAAATAGTCTCATAGTCTACTCAATATTCTTTATTGTAACTTTTTACCACAAGCCATTTTTTTATTAGTTTTTGTATTGTACACTTTAACTCTAATTGTTTTATGATAATTTAGAAGTAGAATCAGTTCTTAATATATTTATTAATTTTCAAGTACATTCATCTCATTTTTTCTAGGCTGTCTCTATATTTTTATCTTAAGGCATCATCAAAAGTTATGACTTGCATTATACAAGAAATGTACAATTCACTAGTATCAAAATAACCTCTTGTAAACTCTACTTAGGGTGAAGTCATTATTAAATATTGACAGAGTATAATAAATTCATTAATATTAGTTTGCACTAATTCAAGTGGATGGTTGCTCTTTATGTACAGCTTATGTGGGAAAATTTTGTCTTATATGTTTTTTTAGAATTCATATTTTACATGATTGATTGGGATTGGATTAATTGGGACATCTCTTTCACCATCACTTTCTCATTCACAAATTTGAGAGTTAAATGATTATCTGATTATGCGCCAAAACCATGTTTAAAGATGTTATGTTTTTAAACTAATTATTTATTCTCTCTTTATCCAGGACTGTGTCTCGTTTTCCTTGCCCATGCCCGTTTTCTGTTTTTTTTTCATTCATCGTGTTTGAAGTAAGTTTAGCTTCATAGAACTCTAACAGTTTTCCATTTACAACTTATGCAAATTTTGAAAGATTTAATGCAGAAATGGCGCCCATGGAAACTTTCCAGATTACTTTTCAAGATTGGTGGTAATTGTTATCATTTTGAAGGAGACAGAGGGGTGAACTAGAGGAGAAGAAACAGTATCAACATCGACAACAATATCATGGAGGTAATTCTTTCTTTTTTTTTTTCATTTAGGAAGAAGTGACAACACATTTCAAAACTACTTTACTTTCAAATAAAAAATCACAATTGCTTTACTTTTATTAAATTTTAAATATAAAAATAAAAGATTTAAATAATTTATTTAACAAAATTTCAAATAACTTATACTTTTTTATTCTAACAATTGTTTTCAAAAAAACATATAAATTCCTAAAAACACTAGTTTGGTTTGTGGAGTTTTAGAATTTGTATGGGATTTTGTGCAAAAAAGAATGTTGTTTGATATAAAAATTAGGTTATTTGTGTTAAGATAAATTACTAAGCTCAAAATGCTTTCTATACTAGTTATTAGTTTCTATTTTATTTGGAATATGGGGATTTATTCCCATGACAAAGTTAGTTGATACTGAACTGTTATTGGTTTGTTATTCCAATCATAATGATAAATAATGCTCAAGTCTTTACTTACATCTACTCTTCTGAAACTATTAACTACCAAGTACTATATAAACAAATGATAACAAATGATATATAAGCAATGCTTAAGTCTTTAAGTATATTCAAACTTATGAAAAAAGAACTTTAATTCTCCTTAAGTTGTGAAATCCTTAGTTGTGAAATGATTAAATATTAGACTGAAAAGAATATTCAGTATATATGGTTCATAATTTAAATCCTTAAAAAAACTATGCATTATTCTATACATGAACTAGCATTCTATTTTTTTTAAGGTAAACCATATTTTTGGACACAAACAAATTAATGCTTAAATAACTAATATTTAATTTTTATGCAGTACTAAGTCAATTTCGTTTCAAATCGTCGTTTTAGACCCATAAAAGAGTGGAGAATTATTTTGAGATAGGCATACTAAAACGACTAGTTTCGGATACTACAGAAAATGTAAGTTAAATCAAATATAATTTTCTCTATTTTTCTTTCTTCATTTTTTTCTTAATTTATTGTTTATGCAAAGTAGAGTCCTATGAACAGTAATAAAAGTTAAAAAATGAATAAATTGACATCAAATGCAAAAATATCAAATGAATTGAGTTTTATCAAATAAATGTTTCGATTCATTAAGTTAGATGGTCATTAAAGGTTGTATTCAGTGATAGATGGTGTACATTTATTGGTCGTGAATTGTATAAGAATCAATAATCCATGTTTGGAATGCTTATAAGTTTGCTAAACAAGGGTTATTTATTTTGGTATAGTTTCATTATCACTAAATGCACATCACTTGTCACTAGATATATCAGTTAGTGACCATCTAACCTAATCGGACACATTCATTTGATCAAAGCTCTATTCATCGGATCTTTTTATTCGATCTTCTTATTCAATGTTGATTTCTTCCTCTTTTGGCTTTTATTGCTGCTCATAGTGGTCTTCTCTGTGTAAACTATAAATTAAGAAAAATCAAAACAATAAATTGACATTTATATATATATTTTTATTGGCTTACATTTTCTGTAGTGTCCGAAGCTGGTCGTTTTAGCATACCTGTATCAAGGTAATCTTTCATTTTCTTTTTGGACCTGAAACGACGGTTTGAAACAAAGTCGATGTAGTAATTCAGAAAAACCACATATTAGTTATTTATGAAACTACATATTATTTATTTATGCAACAACTTGTTTGTTTCCAAAAATTTGGTTTAGCTTTCAAAATTATAGATTGATGTTCATAGATAAGATAATGAGACATCTTTGTTAAGGATTTGAATCGTGAACCTATTGGGTTTAGATTAAATTCAAATCTATTTGTTAGTAGCAAATTACTAATAAGAAATTCAAACTTAGATTCTTAATTCTAATACATTTCATTTAAATATGCAATCAGTGTGTATCAATTAGTCACAACCAATTTTTGAATAATGTTAAAAATTTAACAGTATTTTTTTCATATAAAATTATTTTATAATTAAAATTTAACAAAAATTTAAAATATTGTTATCAATGACTAAATAAGTTCAACTATTATGAACTCATTCTAAATCTCAATTATTTAAATAAATAATAATATTATTATTTTAAATATACATATAAACATTATTTTTAAAATAAAAGATAAAATATAATTTACAGAAAAACAATAAATTTTAAATGATCATTAAGGATCAAAGTTACCCTAATACTCGTTTTGGTTAAATTTAACCGTTATGCTAATATTTTTATATTCAAATATATAATTAATAAAACCCTACAAGAGAACCCTCCAAGAAGAGAGATATCTAGGTTAGGGTAAAAAAAAAAGACAGGTTAAATTATTTTTAATTTCTTAATTTTTTCAAATCTAATTCAATGTTTGATGAAATATTTATTGACTTTCTTTTTCTTTCTCTTTTTCAACCTCATTTCAAATATTTTTTAAACCCAACTTAACTCCAAATTATGATTCTTTCTATATTTCGTCCTCATCTTAACACATTCTACACCATGTCCACATTATAATTAAAGTCTCATAATTGAAACATAATTCTCTAATAACCTAATATTCAATTGTATCAACCATAATAATTAAGATAAATCATGATCAAATAAAAAAACAAAATCAATTATTTCTTTTTAAATATTTATTTTGATAGTATCTTTTTAACTAAAAACTCCAATAATCCATAAACAAACAAGTTAGGAAATGTTTTCAAAGTTTTGTTTGTCACTAATTAATCTCAGTCTTAGTGTGAGTTCGTTACTTTTGTAAAAAAAATTTATGTTTAATGTTATTGACATTTTTTTTTGATTAATATGTACGTCAAATATATTTCTTAATACAGACCATCTTAGAACAAACTGATAGAATGCACGGGTAAACAAACTAAGTAGTTGAACTTCTTCCCTCATTCTAGTTGGATACTTATTTAAAATTTCTTTTGTACGATTAAAAGTCGCTCATTTCTTAAAAAGTAATAGTTTTATTCGCATGGTATTAGTTTCATTTCTTATCATTCTCTCGAATCTCGTAATACAAAATTAGGAACCAAAATAATAAGCTTGACTCGAGTTAGTTTGTAAACATATTTGTCGATAGATATACTTGGCTCTTTAAAAGTCGCCACCTAATTTACATTTAAAAAATTAAGAAAATAAATAGTTTTCAAAAATTCATTTATGGGTTCGTTGCTTGGTTATGTGTGGAAATGCATCAGCGCTATGACAAACAAGCCCCTTCATAATGATGAAACATAACATATTCAATAAGGAATTAACATGTAAATCAAAATTAATTAACATTAACATGATTCCACATAAATCATCCTTAATTTATGTATTGATGCTAAAGTAGTCCCCTACTTCAAGCTACTCGTGAGATGTAATCAAACCTTCTTCATTCGATTAACAACACACGGTTGAAGGAGGGAAGTGAATTGTCCATAATCCCACAATCGCGAAAGACTTGACCATAGACTCTTAGGAGGATGACGCTTCGCTCACGAGCACTAAGAAATCCTTACTTTGGCTTTTGTTAAGAAATACAAATGATCTCTACGAATAACGCATGATTCAACAATCAACTAGTGATCAAACTAACATTACTTAGCACTTACCAGAGTCATCGTGAAATATCGAAGAACAATGAACAGCCGAAAAAGACATCCAGACAATTAGAGAATTTTTGATTTTATGTCTGTCATCTCAATTTAAAAATCCCTAAATCTTTAACAATACCATAAGAATTATGATAACGCAGAATAAGAGAGATTAAAGCAGCACAACACCTGGAACAAATCAAAGTCTAATCGGTTAACATTTTTATTGAAATTTTAATAAGTCTGTGTAAATGATGAATCATTTATCTTAATCATTTCTAATAATAGATTGAGAAATCGTGTTATGTTATAACTAAGTCATCATTCTAGAGCCGAAGTTCAAGAAACGAAGACTAAACATTGAACAAATTCTTGGCCAAAAGTAAAAGTTCAATTGAAGGAACAATAAATCAAATATGATCCTACACTCAAACAAAAACGAGAATACAAGAATACAAACCACAATCAATCATGATTGGAGACTTAAAAAAACTAATAAGTAATAGAGAGATAATCAATTCGAATTACAAATGATTTGAACAAATACTAGGATTTAGAAGATCTCATAATTGTCTTTGGACAAACTTCTAGGAATCGTTGTTAATCCTAGACCTAGGAATTGAGCCTAGGTTATATAGTAAAGAATGTCTGCGATTATTTTTCCATCTTTTTTAATTAAGCAAAAACTGTTCTCGGCCTGGCTTAAGGACGTTAAATGATAAATAAAGTTACTAACAATTAAAAATTGAAAGTCACAGTTCGTTGCTTCAACTTGATAGGTCATTCATACCTTTGGTGCAGCGTAATATTTGTTCTTGGAAAACAACGACAACTAGAATTCGGGTGCGTCTCTCACATGAACGACGGTGAATAACAGGTAGAAGTATGTTCATATTTGTAGCTGATTCATATGTGTACCTGATTCTCATGTCATTATTTTGGTATGTCATGGGTGCCGAATAGTGCACTGTAGTGTCGTCATTCTTTGGTTAGATTGATAGTCGGGTTCTAGAGAAAAATGAGGTTTTGACTTGCTCCCCGACTAAATAGATAAGAGGATTAATAATTCTGGAATCAAACTTTGTGCAGATTATTTTTTTACTATTTTCTTCAAAATATAATCATATTAATACAAAATTCAAATAAACTTACTATATATTATTCACTTATTTTTTATATTTTTATTTATTTTGGCTAACATCCAAAAATCCAAATTTTGATTAATACGAAAATCGATTAAAATGTGTTTTTTGGAATGAATTGTTTTAATATAATTTCATTTTAGAAAGATTGTATATAAATTATGTTGGCTCAAAATTTTCTAAAATGTATATTAAGTGTAAAAATCTAGTTATACATCTTTATTTTTAGGCTATGATTGAAATTGAAGGTAAGTGACAACTTAAATGTTGAAATAGACGTTAATATTTTAAAACTATTTTAATTTCTCAGTGAATTAGGTTAAGACTTGTTTAGATTTAAGACAATTTTTTTTTTGTTTAAATTAAAATAAGAGAAAAACATAAAGGATAATAATGTGGATGGGTTGAAAAAAAAATGTTACAAGTTCAATGGTTTAAATCGGTGGAAAACAGATAATTTTATGAAAAACATGTTGAAATTTGAATGATATAATTTGTTTGTATATTTTTTTTAATTATAGAGTTTAAAGATATTTTTAATGATTGATTTTATTTAGGCAACTTCAAAATTATCCTATATATTCCTAAGTCGAGAGAAATGTTATTGTTGAATAAGAAAACTAATATTGAAGTACTTGTGAGGTTATCTCAATTTAATGTTTCTCAAACATTAATATCTTTGTCATGGTATATATATATACTTTTAGGGTTTATCTTCTATTATCAGTTTCTTCTTTTTTCTCTCTGTTTTTACCATGGCTGCGCAGACGACTATACCATCTATTTTCCCAGGTTTTAGATTCTCGCCGACTGACGGAGAATTGGTTCATTACAATCTCAATAAGAGGCTACAGGGATCGGAGAAGAGCGTTTATGTCATTCCAACCATGGGTTTTCCAGGTGAAGTTCAAGATCCAAACTCTCTCTCTCTCAGTTTCATTAACATGAATATATATATGGAACTTGGAAGAACAGTACCTTTTCTCATATGAGTATCTTTCCTTTTCAATTTTATTCAACTCATCCATCAGTCCGTACTGCTTTCTGAAAAAGATATTCATATTTATTCAAGTTATTTATGTTTCTCCCTCTAAAATTTGTACCTTATTTTGTTACCTAGGGCATATATATGTACCCTTTATATATGTATATGTGTAACTTTTCTTTTCAATCCATGGAATACTTCTCTTTTCCTTTTTACAACCTATTCAGACTCATTCATTTCTTTAATTAGCTAGGTTTTGTTCATCTCAGGATCTATCTGTTACTTATGTATAGAGTAGATGCTTACAAATTAATTTTCATCCTTAATTAGTAAGATCCTTTCCACACTGACTAACTAATCAACTAATCTGATTGATTTTCTTCAAGACTTTAAGTAAGTATCTTGGAAAATCTAGGGTTCTTTAGTACTATTATTCAAAACAAGGTTTCAGATTGAGAACCTTGAAAAGGTTTACTTATTCATGGTGAATGAGGTGAGGATGATCTTACTTTAGAGGAAGTCTCTTCTAATTTCTCTCCTTTAATTTGGTTCAAGATCCCTGTAGGAAGATATATTATGGATAGAAAGTTTCACTAAAGACTTGTGTTTTGGACCTTTGATGAAGATATCAAACAAGTGTATTCATATTTGAGCTATATCACAATTTAATTTGCGAATTCCACATGGAGCAGTACCGGAGACTTGAGCAGATTTGATTTCAACAAAAATCTGTGTAGCTTCATTTTGGTAAATGAAGTTCCTCTAATAGTCTCCTTATTTAGCCATATGCCATGACATGTACATATGCTGCAGCAACATATTCTAATTCATACTTTGGTTTAAAGTATGACAATGGCTTGTTTTTTCAATTTCCATTAAATATGATTATTTTTTAAGAAAAATTCAAAATCTGTAAATTTTTTTCTATCATCAATGTCTTCACAAAAATATTACAATATATAACTAGACTCACCTTGAATTTTAAGTGACTTGTGGACAAGTAGTACATTAATTAATCAATTGTACCTCCTTATACTTTTCAAATATCTCAAACTTTTCACTAAAAAATAATTGAATTCATTGTTTCTCTATCTTCAATATTTTACAATTCATATGAAATTGAAGATGTCATTCACATGCCTTTCTTGAGATATGATAATATCTACTTCAATTTGTTTCACTTCTAAGCCTAAATATGATGACTTGAGTCCCATGTCTGTCCTTTCAAACATATATATTCTCTTTTAATTCGTCAAAGAAGTGTTTGATTTATTTATGAAAATAAGATCTTCAAGTCCCATATATAAATTTCTCACTCCCTTCAAGTCACAATGAGATTAATAATCAAATAGTCTCATAGTCTACTCAATATTCTTGATTGTAACTTTTTACCACAAGCCATTTTTTTTATTAGTTTTTGTATTGTAAACTTTAACTCTAATTGTTTTATGGTAATTTAGAAGTAGAATCAGTTCTAAATATATTTTCAAGTAATTTCATCTCATTTTTTCTAGGCTGTCTCTATATTTTTGTCTTAAGACATTATCAAAAGTTATGACTTACATTATACAAAAAAAGCTACAAATCAATAGTATCAAAATAACCTATTGTAAACTCTACTTAGGGTGAAGTCATCATTAAATATTGACAGAGTATAATAAATTCATTAATATTAGTTTGCACTAATTCAAGTGGATGGTTGCTCTTTATGTATAGCTTATGTGGGAAAATTTTGTCTTATATGTTTTTTTAGAAGTCATATTTTACATGATTGATTGAGATTGGATTAATTGGGACATCTCTTTCACCATCACTTTCTCATTCACAAATTTGAGAGTCAAATGATTATCTGATTATGCGCCAAAATCATGTTTAAAGATGTTATGTTTTTAAACTAATTATTTATTCTCTCTTTATCCAGGACTGTGTCTCGTTTTCCTTGCCCATGCCCGTTTTCTGTTTTTTTTCATTCATCGTGTTTGAAGTAAGTTTGGCTTCATAGAACTCTAACAGTTTGCCATTTACAACTTATGCAAATTTTGAAGGAATTAATGCAGAAATAGCACCCATGGAAACTTTCCAGATTACTTTTCAAGATGCAGCAATAGGTGGTAATTGTTATCATTTTAAAGGAGGCAGAGGGGTGAACTAGAGGAGAAGAAACAGTATCAACATCGACAACAATATCATGGAGGTAATTCTTTCTTTTTTTTCATTTAGGAAGAAGAGACAACACATTTCAAAACTACTTTACTTTCAAATAAAAAATCACAACTACTTTACTTTTATTAAATTTTAAATATAAAAATAAAATATTTAAATAAATTATTTAACAAAATTTCAAATAACTTATACTTTTTTATTCTAACAATTGTTTTCAAAAAAACATATAAATTCCTAAAAACACTAGTTTGGTTTGTGGTGTTTTAGAATTTGTATGGGATTTTGTGCAAAAAAGAATGTTGTTTGATATAAAAATTAGGTTATTTGTGTTAAGATAAATTACTAAGCTCAAAATGCTTTCTATGCTAGTTATTAGTTTATATTTTATTTGGAATATGGGGATTTATTCCCATGACAAAGTTAGTTGGTACTGAACTGTTATTGGTTTGTTATTCCAATCATAATGATAAATAATGCTCAAGTCTTTACTTACATCTACTCTTTTGAAACTATTAACTACCAAGTACTATATAAACAAATGATAAACAATGATATATAAGCAATGCTTAAGTCTTTAAGTATTTCAAACTTATGAAAAAAGAACTTTAATTCTCCTTAAGTTGTGAAATGATAAAATATTAGACTAAAAAGAATATTCAGTATATATGTGGTTCATAATTTAAATCCTTAAAAAAACTATGCATTATTCTATACATGAACTAGCATTCTATTTTTTTTTAAGGCAAACCATATTTTTGGACACAAACAAATTAATGCTTAAATAACTAATATTTAATTTTTATGCAGTACTAAGTCAATTTCGTTACAAATCGTCGTTTTAAACCCAAAAAAAGTGGAGAATTATTTTGAGATAGGCATACTAAAACGACTAGTTTCGGATACTACAGAAAATGTAAGTTAAATCAAATATAATATTCTCTATTTTTCTTTCTTCCCTTTTTTCTTAATTTATTGTTTATGCAAAGTAGAGTCCTATGAACAGTAATAAAAGTTAAAAAATGAATAAATTGACATCAAATGCAAAAATATCAAATGAATTGAGTTTTGATCAAATAAATGTTTCGATTCATTAAAATAGATGGTCACTAAATATTGTATTCAGTGACAGATGGTAGTGACAGATGGTGTACATTTATTGGTCGTGAATTGTATAAGAATCAACGATCCATGTTTGGAATGCTTATAAGTTTTCCAAACAAGAGTTATTTATTTTGGTATATAGTTTCATTGTCATTAAATGCACACCACTTGTCACTAGATATATCAGTTAGTGACCATCTAACCTCATCGGGCACATTCATTTGATCAAAGCTCCATTCATAGGATCTTTTTATTCGATGTTGATTTCTTCCTCTTTTGGCTTTTATTGCTGCTCATAGTGGTCTTCTCTGTGTAAACTGTAAAATAAGAAAAATCAAAACAATAAATTGAGATATATATATATATATATATTTTTTTTTTTTGGCTTACATTTTCTGTAGTGTTCGATTTTCTGTAGTGTTCGAAGCTGGTCGTTTTAGCATACCTGTCTCAAGGTAATCTTTCATTTTCTTTTTGGACCTGAAACGAGGGTTTGAAACAAAGTCGATGTATAATTCAGAAAAACCACATATTAGTTATTTATGAAACTACATATTAGTTATTTATGCAACAACTTGTTTGTTTCCAAAAATTTGGTTTAGCTTTCAAAATTATAGATTGATGTTCATAGATAAGATAATGAGACAACTTTGTTAAGGATTTGAATCATGAACCTATTTGGTTTAGATTAAATTCAAATCTATTTGTTAGTAGCAAATTACTAATAAGAAATTCAAACTTAGATTCTTAATTTTAATACATTTCATTTAAATATGCAATCAGTGTGTATCAATTAGTCACAACCAGTTTTTGAATAATGTTAAAAATTTAACAGTATTTTTTTCATACAAAATTATTTTATAATTAAAATTTAAAATATTGTTATCAATGACTAAATAAGTTCAACTATTATGAACTCATTCTAAATCTCAATTATTTAAATAAATAATATTATTATTATTTTAAATATACATATAAACATTATTTTTAAAATAAAAGATAAAATATAATTTACAGAAAAACAATAAATTTTAAATGATCATTAAGGATCAAAGTTACCCTAATACTCGTTTTGGTTAAATTTAACCGTTATGCTAATATTTTTATATTCAAATATATAATTAATAAAACCCTACAAGAGAACCCTCCAAGAAGAGAGATATCTAGGTTAGGGTGAAAAAAAAAGACAGGTTAAATTATTTTTAATTTCTTAATTTTTTCAAATATAATTCAATGTTTGATGAAATATTTATTTACTTTCTTTTTCTTTCTCTTTTTCAACCTCATTTCAAATTTTTTTTAAACCCAACTTAACTCCAAATTATGATTCTTTCTATATTTCGTCCTCATCTTAACACATTCTACACCATGTCCACATTATAATTGAAGTCTCATAATTGAAACATAATTCTCTAATAACCTAATATTCAATTGTATAAACCATAATAATTAAGATAAATCATGATCAAATAAAAAAACAAAATCAATTATTTCTTTTTAAATATTTATTTTGATAGTATCTTTTTAACTAAAAACTCCAATAATCCATAAACAAACAAGTTAGGAAATGTTTTCAAAGTTTTGTTTGTCACTAATTAATCTCAGTCTTAGTGTGAGTTCGTTACTTTTGTAAAAAAAAATTTATGTTTAATGTTATTGACATTTTTTTTTGATTAATATGTACGTCAAATATATTTCTTAATAGAGACCATCTTAGAACAAACTGATAGAATGCACGGGTAAACAAACTAAGTAGTTGAACTTCTTCCCTCATTCTAATTGGATACTTATTTAAAATTTCTTTTGTACGATTAAAAGTCGCTCATTTCTTAAAAAGTAATAGTTTTATTCGCATGGTTTTAGTTTCATTTCTTATCATTCTCTCGAATCTCGTAATACAAAATTAGGAACCAAAATAATAAGATTGACTCGAGTTAGTTTGTAAACATATTTGTCTATAAATATACTTGGCTCTTTAAAAGTCGCCACCTAATTTACATTTAAAAAATTAGGAAAATAAATAGTTTTCAAAAATTCATTTATGGGTTCGTTGCTTGGTTATGTGTGGAAAATGTATCAGCGCTATGACCAACACGCCCCTTCATAATGACGAAACATAACATATTCAATAAGGAATTAACATGTAAATCAAAATTAATTAACATTAACATGATTCCACATAAATCATCCTTAATTTATGTATGGATGCTAAAGTAGTCCCCTACTTCAACCTGCTCGCGAGATGTAATCAAACCTTCTTCATTCGATTAACAACACACGGTTGATGGAGGGAAGTGAATTGTCCATAATCCCACAATCGCGAAAGACTTGACCATAGACTCTTAGGAGGATGACGCTTCGCTCACGAGCACTAAGAAATCCTTACTTTAGCTTTTGTTAAGAAATAAAATGATCTCTACGAATAACGCATGATTCAACAATCGACTAGTGATCAAACTAACCTTACTTATCACTTACCAGAGTCCTCGTGAAATATCGAAGAACAATTAACAGCCGAAAAAGATATCCAGACAATCAGAGAATTTTCGATTTCATGTCTGTCAACTCAATTTAAAAATCCCTAAATCTTTAACAATACCATAAGAATTATGATAACGCAGAATAAGAGAGATCAAAGCAGCACAAAACATGGAAAAAATCAAAGTCTAATCGGTTAACATTTTTATTGGAATTTCAATAAGTCCGTGTAAATGATGAATGACTGATCATTTCTAATAGATTGAGAAATCGTGTTATGTTATAACTAAGTCATCATTCTTGAGGCGAAGTTAAAGAAACGAAAACTAAACATTGAACAAATTCTTGGCCAAAAGTAAAAGTTCAATTGAAGGAACAATAAATCAAATATGATCCTACACTCATACAACAACGAGAATACAAGAATACAAACCACAATCAATCATGATTGGAGACTTAAAAAACAAATAAGTAATAGAGAGATAATCAATTCGAATTACAAATGATTTGAACAATTACTAGGATTTATAAGATCTCCTAATTGTCTTTGGACGAACTTTTAGGAATCGTTGTTAATCCTAGACCTAGGAATTAAGTCTAGGTTATATTGTAAAGAATGTCTGCAATTATTTTTCCACCCTTTTTAATTAAGCAAAAACTGCTCTCGGCCTGGCTCAAGGATGTTAAATGATAAATAAAGTTACTAACAATTAACAATTGAAAGTCACAGTTCGTTGCTTCAACTTGATAGGTCATTCATACCTTTGGTGCAGCGTAATATTTGTTCTTGGAATTTGAATTTTTATTTATTTCAACAACGAAAACTAGCCTTCGGGTGCGTCTCTTAGATGAACGACGGTGAATAACAGGTAGAAGTCGGTTCATATGTGTAGATGATTCTCATGTCGTTATTTGGTATGTCATGGGTGCCGAATAGTGCACTGTAGTGTCGTCATTCTTTGGTTAGATTGATAGTCGGGTTCTAGAGAAAAATGAGGATTTGACTTGCTCCCCGACTAAATAGATAAGAGGATTACTATTTCTGGGAGCAAACTTTGTGCGGATTATATTTTTACTATTTTCTTCAAAATATAATGATATTAATACAAAATTCAAATAAACTTACTATATATTATTTACTTATTTTTTTATATTTTTATTTATTTTGGCTAACATCCAAAAATCCAAATTTTGATTAATACGAAAATCGATTAAAATGTGTTTTTTCGAATGAATTGTTTTATTATAATTTCATTTTAGAAAGATTGTATATAAATTATGTTGGCTCAAAATTTTCTAAAATGTATATTCAGTGAAAAATCTAGTTATACATCTTTATTTTTAGGCTATGGTTGAAATTGAAGGTAAGTGACAACTTAAATGTTGAAATAGACGTTAATATTTTAAAATTATTTTAATTTCTCAATAAATTATGTTAAGACTTGTTTAGATTTAAGACAATTTTTTTTTTTGTTTAAATTTAAAATAAGAGAAAAACATAAAGATAGTAATGTGGATGGGTGCAAAAAAAAATGTTACTAGTTCAATGGTTTAAATCGGTGGAAAATAGTTAATTTTATGAAAAACATGTTGAAATTTGAATGATATAATTTGTTTGTATATTTTTTTTAATTATAGAGTTTAAAGATATTTTTATTGATTGATTTTATTTAGGCAACTTCAAAATTATCCTATATTCCTAAGTCGAGAGAAATGTTATTGTTGAATAAGAAAACTAATATTGAAGTACTTGTGAGGTTATCTCAATTTAATATATCTCAAACATTAATATCTTTGTCATGGTATATATATATACATTTAGGGTTTATCTTTTAATATCAGTTTCTTCTTTTTTCTCTCTGTTGTTACCATGGCTGCGCATAGACTATACCATCTATTTTCCCAGGTTTTAGATTCTCGCCGACTGACGGAGAATTGGTTCATTACAATCTCAATAAGAGGCTACAGGGATCGGAGAAGAGCGTTTATGTCATTCCAACCATGGGTTTTCCAGGTGAAGTTCAAGATCCAAACTCTCTCTCTCTCAGTTTCATTAACATGAATATATATATGGAACTTGGAAGAACAGTACCTTTTCTCATATGGGTATCTTTCCTTTTCAATTTTATTCAACTCATCCATCAGTCCGTACTGCTTTCTGAAAAAGATATTCATATTTATTCAAGTTATTTATGTTTCTCCCTCTAAATTTTTTACCTTATTTTGTTACCTAGGGCATATATATGTACCCTTTATATATGTATATGTGTAACTTTTCTTTTCAATCCATGTAATACTTCTCTTTTCCTTTTTACAACCTATTCAGACTCATTCATTTCTTTAATTAGCTAGGTTTTGTTCATCTCAGGATCTATCTGTTACTTATGTATAGAGTAGATGCTTACAAATTAATTTGCATCCTTAATTAGTAAGATCCTTTCCACACTGACTAACTAATCAACTAATCTGATTGACTTTAAGTAAGTATCTTGGAAAGTCTAGGGTTCTTTAGTACTATTATTCAAAACAAGGTTTCAGATTGAGAACCTTGAAAAGGTTTACTTATTCATAGTGAATGAGGTGAGGATGATCATACTTTAGAGGAAGTCTCTTCTAATTCCTCTCCTTTAATTTGGTTCAAGATCCCTGTAGGAAGATATATTATGGATAGAAAGTTTCACTAAAGACTTGTGTTTTGGACCTTTGACTAAAGTGGATGGTTGCTCTTTATGTATAGCTTATGTGGGAAAATTTTGTCTTATATGTTTTTTTAGAAGTCATATCTTACATGATTGATTGAGATTGGATTAATTGGGACATCTCTTTCACCATCACTTTCTCATTCACAAATTTGAGAGTCAAATGATTATCTAATTATGCGCCAAAACCATGTTTAAAGATGTTATGTTTTTAAACTAATTATTTATTCTCTCTTTATCCAGGACCGTGTCTCGTTTTCCTTGTCCATGCCCGTTTTCTGTTTTTTTTCATTCATCGTGTTTGAAGTAAGTTTGGCTTCATAGAACTCTAACAGTTTGCCATTTACAACTTATGCAAATTTTGAAGGAATTAATGCAGAAATAGCACCCATGGAAACTTTCCAGATTACTTTTCAGATGCAGCAATAGGTAGTAATTGTTATGATTTTGAAGGAGGCAGAGGGGTGAACTAGAGGAGAAGAAACAGTATCAACATCAACAACAATATCATGGAGGTAATTCTTTCTCTTTTTTTTTCATTTAGGAAGAAGAGACAACACATTTCAAAACTACTTTTACTTTCAAATAAAAAATCACAACTACTTTACTTTTATTAAATTTTAAATATAAAAATAAAAGATTTAAATAATTTATTTAACAAAATTTCAAATAACTTATAATTTTTTTATTCTAACAATTGTTTTAAAAAAACATATAAATTCCTAAAAACACTAGTTTGGTTTGTGGTGTTTTAGAATTTGTATGGGAATTTGTGCAAAAAGAATGTTGTTTGATATAAAAATTAGGTTATTTGTGTTAAGATAAATTACTAAGCTCAAAATGCTTTCTATGCTAGTTATTAGTTTCTATTTTATTTGGAATATGAGGATTTATTCCCATGATAAAGTTAGTTGATGCTGAACTGTTATTGGTTTGTTATTCCAATGATAATGATAAATAATGCTCAAATCTTTACTTACATCTACTCTTTTGAAACTATTAACTACCAAGTACAATATAAACAAATGATAACAAATGATATATAAGCAATGCTTAAGTCTTTAAGTATATTCAAACTTATGAAAAAAGAACTTTAATTCTCCTTAAGTTGTGAAATGATAAAATATTAGACTGAAAAGAATATTCAGTATATATGTGGTTCATAATTTAAATCCTTAAAAAAACTATGCATTATTCTATACATGAACTAGCATTCTATTTTTTTTTAAGGTAAACCATATTTTTACACACAAACAAATTGTCCACCATTTCCAAGTGTGATTTCTATGTTATGTATGGTCGTGCCTAAGGGCATATCGGTTGAAGTAGATTCTTCTTAGTCAGAGGGGGAAGGGTTAAGGATTTACCCGGTGTGAGATACTCGGGCCCCCCCGGAAGGGGGCCTTCTTCGCCTTCCACTAGACCCGACTTTCTCTTTCAAATTCATTGATTCGCCAGTTTATGAGCTCACTAAGCCGGAAGCCAACGCTATATCTCTTGCTATGGTTCTTAGCTCATTATTGGTTGGGTATCTGGTCAGCACACTAAGAATGAAGTAGTACGATCGGCGAGCGTTGGAAAGAGAGCTTCAGTACAATTTTCGCTGCTTAGCAAAGTGAGGCTCGCTAGACCTTTCCGCTTTTTGATAGTTGACTGCTCTCTGGGTTCGAGTGGCATTTCACCCCTAACTACAACTCATCCGCTGATTCTTCAACATCAGTCAGCTGCCCCAGCTCGGTCTAGTCTTCTTATCGATCTGAACATGAGAAGACAAAATTGTTTCAAGCACCGACAGAACCGGAAACACCCCTTGTTTCAAAGAGAGGAGGACGGGTTATTCACATTTCATTTGATGGTCAGAGACAAATTGAAAGCTAAGCAGTGGTAATTCGAAAGATTCCCGGGGGGAAAATAGAGATGTCTCCTACGTTACCCATAATATGTGGAAGTATCGACGTAATTTCATAGAGTCATTCGGTCTGAATGCTACATGCCGTCGACTTTAGAAATCGTGAGGATTCAAGTCCCTCTATCCCCAAAAAGTCCATCTTACTTCTCTATTTATCTTATCCTTTTTTATTTTTGTTAGCAGTTCCAAATTTGCCAATATTTGGAGGTTCTTTCATTTTCTTTCTTCCCTATAGAGGAAATCGGGCAATTCGTTGGTCCAACTATATTGAGTATCATACATGTAACGATCGTAGTCGGGATCGTCACTCTTAGGTCGATTATTCAGATAACTAGAATTCCGAGAATTAGAAAAAGAGCTTTTTAAGAAATCAAAAATAGAGTTCAGGTTCGAAATCCATGGAGAATTATTATAATATACAATGCTTAAATAACTAATATTTAATTTTTATGCAGTACTAAGTCAATTCCGTTTCAAATCGTCGTTTTAGACCAAAAAAAAGTGGATAATTATTTTGAGATAGGAATACTAAAACGACTAGTTTCAGATACTACAGAAAATATAAGTTATATCAAATATAATATTCTCTATTTTTCTGAATTTATTGTTTATACAAAGTAGAGTCCTATGAACAGTAATAAAAGTTAAAAAAGGAATAAATTGACATCAAATGCACAAATATCAAATGAATTGAGTTTTGATCAAATAAATGTTTCGATTCATTAAGTTAGATGGTCACTAAATATTGTATTCAGTGACAGATGGTAGTGACAAATGGTGTACATTTATTGGTCGTGAATTGTATAAGAATCAACAATCCATGTTTGGAATGCTTATAAGTTTTCCAAACAAGAGTTATTTATTTTGGTATAGTTTCATTGTCATTAAATGCACACCACTTGTCACTAGATATATCAGTTAATGACCATCTAACCTCATCGGGCACATTCATTTGATCAAAGCTCCATTCATACGATCTTTTTATTCGATGTTGATTTCTTCCACCTTTGGCTTTTATTGCTGCTCATAGTGGTCTGCTCTGTGTATACTATAAATTAAGAAAAATCAAAACAAGAAATTGAGATATATATATATTTTTTTTGGCCTACATTTTCTGTAGTGTCCGAAGCTGGTCGTTTTAGCATACCTGTCTCAAGGTAATCTTTCATTTTCTTTTTGGACCTGAAATGACGGTTTGAAACAAAGTCGATGTACTAATTCAGAAAAACCACATATTAGTTATTTATGAAACTACATATTAGTTATTTATGCAACAACTTGTTTGTTTCCAAAAATCTGGTTTAGCTTTCAAAATTATAGACTGATCTTTATAGATAAGATAATGAGACAACTTTGTTGAGGATTTGAATCGTGAACCTATTTTGTTTAGATTAAATTCAAATCTATTTGTTAGTAGCAAATTAATAATAAGAAATTCAAAATTAAGTTCTTAATTCTAATACACTTCATTTATATATGCAATAGTTTTTGAATAATGTTAAAAATTTAACAGTATTTTTTTCATACAAAATTATTTTATAATTAAAATGAAAATTTAAGAAAAATTAAAATATTGTTATCAATGACTAAATAAGTTCACGTTGTTTGACAAATGAGTTCAACTCACTAATAAAAAGGTAAGTTATAGCGACTAAATTTAGAAAAGGTATATGATTACTGTTGTTGTTGGTCAAAAAATAAAAAAATAAATAAAAATATATAAAGATGGCCACAGTTTTTTATACCGTGGTCAAACTCAAAACCTGTTGCATTATTTACTTATACTTCATTTATAATTTAACTAAACCCTAAGCGCACACCACCTATACGAGTGGAGGAGGATAGATTCATATAAGGTTTTTGAGGCATTCTGGAACCAGTCTCAAGCCCAGCCTCAAGCCCTCATCCCGCTCGCTCGATCGTCCAGTCTAATCTCACTCGCACAACCACCTCGCTCCAAGCCATTAATCAATGAACGAAGATCAAGATATTTGATTCCTTCAGAACTCTCAAGTATATCTAGAGGAAGTTAGGTAAGTTTCTACCGCTTTCATCTTCTCGTCTTAATGAGCATTTTCATTTGGTTGTTGATGAAATTTGTCTATTGTTTCCATTACACACTTCATTCTCCAAAAGATGACATGCTTCACCTAGTTTTCCAGCTTTGTTCTGTGGATTTTTTTCTCTAAACTAACTTTATTTCAATGAAAGTTCTGGTTGTAATCATCCCTAAGATCTGCAATATCTAAATATCATATGGTTTGTCATTTAATTGTGTTTCAAAGTGCAGATTTTATACTCAAACTGTTTTTTTTATCCGCTACTTTAATCTCTATAGATTTAATCAATGTTCGTCTCTTTTTTTCATTATTGTAGATTGTCTTTACTTGATGTGCTTATACTTGTGGATGTGAATCTTCTGAAGTATATACATCACATGTGTTTGTATGTTAATTTCTGCTTCATTTGTAACTCTGTAACATTGTTAGTCTTCATATTTTTAAATAAATGTTCTTATTTGTTTGTTTTCGTTGTAAACACCTAATGGGAACACAAGCTTTATGATCATTACCTTTTATTTCTTTTCTTTTCCTTATAATGATTTGATTACTTTGCATAATTGATGTGCAAGTAAGAAAAAAAAAGAGTTCTCGTATTCTTGTTACTGAGATAATGATTTGGTTTATAGAATGAGATAAATAACTTTGATTAATTTTAACTAGGAGCAATTTTTGTTGCTGAAATTTATTTAATGCGTTTTAGTTGACAACCTAAAGTAAAGTGGGCTCAAATGAAAGATAAAGTTTATATTCACCTGTCAAATTCAAAAAATGCTGAAACTAATATTGATCCTGAAAGAGTTTTTACATTCTATGGTACTACATGAGCTGAGAGCCTTCATATTGAATTAAGATTGAATCTTTTCGACGAGGTTAATGTCAACATATAACAGTTAGCTGATTCTAGCTCTTTATATATAACTTTTTGTGCTATTTTTATTATTGAAACAAATTAATCTCTTTTAAATGGTTATATTATGAATATCTTAGGGATGATATGTAATTCTTCATCAACCATCATTTTGTCCCTCAGCACAACTCAGGTTTAAGAAAATATCACAATACGATTGGGTTAATAGGCCTGTTGGTTACTTTATTTGTATGATCTTTTATAATGAATAAAATGTGCTGGGTATATATGAGTTAAATAAATTATTTGTTTCTGTCCAGTTTTCCTGATTATATGAATTTTGCAATGTCTTTTACATAATTTCTTATGAAGCTCTATGCTATTTTTTGTTTGCCTTATTTTCCTTACGTTTGACACAATACATTTGTCTTCATTGATAATTCAGGTCTTTTGTTACAAACAACTTCTCTGGTCCATTGACATCTGAAATTAGTAACTTACTAAAATTAGAACAATTGTAAGTGCCTTCCATCTTTTGTATTTCTTTGTTAGCTAGTCATCTTTTGTTAGAATGTTTCTAATTCTTATTGGAAGTAGATGCACTTAATGAATTCTAGTTGGGGAAAGATGACAATTATTAATTGTTATTGTACTTTGATATTGTTTGCATTAGATAATAATGCAATATTAAAAGTTAATGTATATTTTTGAATGTATATTTGAAACTAGATTCAAATATTTGTTAAAATTATATTAACGAAAATAAAGACAAAACACTAAATTTAACCTTCTTTCTCTTACTGTTCATTATCATATCTTCTAGATTACATAATAATATATATACAAGTACATATGGATAAGAACTCAAGTTATGTTTGTGAATGTTTTGAACTCTTTTGAGGTCATCAATTGACTGTTATCTTACAATTTATGCTTAGATTTCTTTTGTTTTACATTGCATCATTTTTTAGGTCAAGAGGATTATAACAGATTGGGGACTTTGAGCTATCAAGGGGCAGACGTATTTGTCTCTACATTCTCGTTGGTTAGCCGAGCAAGCAATGAGAACATACTGAAAAAGGTCTGTTTAGTGTTGGAATTCCTACAATTTAATTATAGAAATGATCTGTTTTAAAGAAATATACTATAATTTTCATGGCAGTGGCTTCCTGAACTTCAGCATTTTGCACCTCGAGTGCCAATTACACTAGTTTGAATCAAATTGGGTAAGTCGTATTCAATTATTTGTTATTGGTAAATCACATTTTCAGGTGGGGTCACCATTTCATCCATACATATTCACATACTAACTAACTTCAACTGTACCTATTTTTCATGGTTTCCAATATTTTTGTCATTTCTATCCATAATTTCAACATTTAAGTGATCATTTTCTTTTGTTTCTGCTGGTTGTGATATATAATCACCACCTCTATATTCACTGTTAGTTTTTAACTGTTTGCATACAGTGGGAGGATAAATGTTACTTGGCTGACCATCCTAGCTTGGTGCTGCTTTCCACTTCACAGGTGTGTCAATTTTAATATCTAAGTGGTGTAAAAAACTTTGTTATGATGGTGTTGGTTTTTGTGTTCTTCATTTCATTAAATTCTACATGTTTTATATATATTTATTTTTTAATCTTTCCAACAATACTGGTATTATTATTAATCTCGGGAGAAATGAAATGTGAGTTTATTTGTATCAAGTTATTCAACTGTTTTGGTATTAAAATATGATCTAAGGAATAACAATTTAATTGAACTTGATTTCATGTTATGCTAGTTCAATTGGGAAATAATGTGTTGATTTTGGCCAAGAGTACATAAAAAGAACGTGTTGATTTCAGGTTCTTCTATTTCAATTGGATTTTACTTTTTTTTTGTTATATAGTTGTTAATTTGATAATTTTAATATCATCACATTCATTGTTGGATCATTGGATGAGATTTCTAACCAAATTGTAGATCGAATGGATTGACATTATTGGATGAGATTGCTAACCATTGCTTATCTTTCTTTCTCGTATGTCTTATTTTGTTTTTCCCTGGTTTGAAGCAATAATGCAGGTGTAATGGCTTCTCTATTCACGCTTTACCAAGACAATATTGAACTACACATTTAGGTTTGTGTCCAACTTGTATTGATTGTAGTTTGTGATTTTGGTTCTATCTAAATCCACAATTTTCCACCAATCATTTAGGTTTGTGTCCAACTTGTATTGATTGTAGTTTGTGATTTTGGTTCTATCTAAATCCACATCTGAATGAGAAATCTGCTAGATAATTTCAGAATGAATCTAATTTTTTTTTATTTAGGTCATTTCCTATTGACAAATGAGGTGTTGGAGATCATGAAGAAGACAGTTCGTGATAGCCAAATAGAAGGAAGGATTGTTATTGTCTTCTCTGAAGGTCATATGTTAATATACAAGAATGGATTCCATTTTGATAATCTCTAAATGACACAGATCGGAGAACATTGATGCATTGGAGACAATAAAAGGATTGTTGGATGCCCTGGTTGTGAAGATGGTGAGTTTTCGTTGTTTTGTTATCAAAACTGGGCTGTAGGAAAATAAACTTGGTTTAGTGATGATAACATTTTTGCTGTAAACCGAAGATGATCATAATGTTGTTTAGTTTTGTCTAATGAAACGAAAGCCACATGAATTCTCTGTCTGCTCAGTACTTTGAGGTGAGTCTTTTATTATTCTTCAAATCATTATTTATTATAGAAAGTAGTGACAATGGTGATGAATATGATGAGGTGATCTTTTTCCAACTTGTATATTTAAAAGTCATTTACATTCTTGGTATGTAATTAATGTTAACACAATATTAGATTTAAAATGCAGTAGACTTAAAACTCTTTTAACTACATTTTATTTGTGTTTTAAATTAAATTGAATTGAGTTTGAAGTTGAATTTGACTTAATTATGATTCAAATGATTGAACATGATTATGACTATATTGAGTAAATTATATTATTCTTTTAATGATAGGGTACTGATGATGAGAGATTATGACTATATTGAGTAAATTATAGTATTCTTTTGATGATAGGGTACTGATGATGAGAGATTATGACTATATTGAGTAAATTATAGTATTCTTTTGATGATAGGGTACAAATGATGGTATCTTCTCATTCATTGTTTGATATTTGACAGCTTTTTAGCAAGTGTTCAACTAAATGGATGACTATGCAGTGAGATTTTTCAGAAATAAATGGAGAGTACATGCTCAAACTTATATTTGATGTATTTTATTTTTATTTTATAAAATTGAGAAATAATGTTTGTATTTTATAGAAATATTATGTAGGTTTGTTTTAGTAATATGAATGATTTAGTTTTACTAATAACAAATCAAGATATTTGAAACTTTTTCATTCATGTTAAATTTAGTAAATTATAAAATAATTTAGTAATTGTTTTAAATTAATGTAACTACTCTTTAGCGACAGTAAATAATTCCCTTAGCCACTTCTTTAGCAACAGTATTATTTTACTGTAGTCAGCCAATAGCGACAGTACATGCTCCTGTAGCCTCTTTTTTAGCTACGGAAGCAATAGCGTCGGTTAGCGACAGGTATCATCACTGTGGCTATTAACCTTCAGCAACAGTATATTGAGTAATAGCGATAGTATTTTCTGTCGCTATTGCTCTGTTTTTTAGTAGTATTATGAGCTGATTCTAAATCTCAATTATTTAAATAAATAATAATATTATTATTTTAAATATACATATAAACATTATTTTTAAAATAAAAGATAAAATATAATTTACAGAAAAACAACAAATTTTAAATGATCATTCCAGATAAGAGTTACCCTAATACTCGTTTTTGTTAAATTTAACCGTTACACTAATCTTTTTATATACAAATATATAATTAATAAAACCCTACAAGAAAACAAGAAGAGAGATATCTAGATTGGGTGCAAAAAAAAAGACAGGTTAAATTATTTTTAATTTCTTAATTTTTTCAAATCTAATTCAATATTTAATGAAATATTTATTTACTTTCTTTTTCTTTCTATTTTTCAACCTCATTTCAAATTTTTTTTAAACACAACTTAACTCCAAATTATGATTCTTTTTATATTTCATCCTCATCTTAACACATTCTCCACCATGTCCACATTATAATTAAAGTATTATAATTGAAACATAATTCTCTAATAACCTAATATTCAATTGTATCAACCATAATAATTAATATAAATCATGATCAAATAAAAAAAAATCAATTATATCTTTTTAAATATTTATTTTGATAGTATCATTTTAACTAAAAACTCCAATAATCCATAAACAAACGAGTTAGGAAATGTTTTCAAAGTTTTGTTTGTCTTAGTGTGAGTTCGTTAGTTTTGTAATTTTTTTTATGTTTAATGTTATTGACATTTTTTTTTATTAATATGTACGTCAAATATATTTCTTAATTGAGACCATCTTAGAACAAACTATTAGAATGCACGGGTAAACAAACTAAGTAGTTGAACTTCTTCCCTCATTCTAATTGGATATTTATTTAAAATTTCTTTTGTACGATTAAAAGTCGCTCATTTCTTAAAAAGTAATAGAATTGATTCGAATGGTAGAAGTTTCATTTCTTATCATCCTCTCGAATCTCATAATACAAAATTAGGATCCAAAATAATAAGCTTGACTCGAGTTAGTTTGTAAACATATTTGTCGATAGATATACTTGGCTCTTTAAAAATTTCCACCTAATTTACATTTAAAAAATTAGGAAAATAAATAGTTTTCAAAAATTCATTTATGGGTTCTATGCTTGGTTATGTGTGGAAAATGCATCAACGCTATGACCAACACGCCCCTTCATAATGACAAATTAATATGTAAATCAAAATTAATTAACATTAACATGATTCCACATAAATCATCCTTAATTTATGTATGGATTCTAAAGTAGTCCCCTACTTCAAGCTATTCGTGAGATGTAATCAAACCTTCTTCATTCGATTAACAACACACGGTTGATGGAGGGAAGTGAATTGTCCATAATCCCACAATCGCGAAAGACTTGACCATAGACTCTTAGGAGGATGACGCTTCGCTCACGAGCGCTAAGAAATCCTTACTTTAGATTTTGTTAAGAAATACAAATGATCTCTACGAATAACGCATGATTCAACAATCAACTAGTGATCAAACTAACATTACTTATCACTAACTAGAGTCCTCGTGAAATATTGAAGAACAATGAACAGCCGAAAAAGACATCCAGACAATTAGAGAATTTTTGATTTCATGTCTGTCATCTCAATTTAAAAATCCCTAAATCTTTAACAATACCATAAGAATTATGATAACGCACAATAAGAGAGATCAAAGCAGCACAACACCTGGAACAAATCAAAGTCTAATCGGTTAACATTTTTATTGAAATTTCAATAAGTCTGTGTAAATGATGAATCATTGATCTTAATCATTTCTAATAATATATTGAGAAATCGTGTTATGTTATAACAAAGTCATCATTCTTGAGCCGAAGTTCAAGAAACGAAGACTAAACATTGAACAAATTCTTGGCCAAAAGTAAAAGTTCAATTGAAGGAACAATAAATCAAATATGATCCTACACTCAAACAAAAAAGAGAATACAAGAATACAAACCACAATCAATCATGATTGGAGACTTAAAAAAACAAATAAGTAATAGAGATAACCAATTCGAATTACAAATGATTTGAACAATTACTAGTATTTAGAAGATCTCCTAATTATCTTTGGACGAACTTCTAGGAATCGTTGTTAATCCTAGACCCAGGAATTAAGCCTAGGTTATATAGTAAAGAATGTCTGCGATTATTTTCCCACACTTTTTAATTAAGCAAAAACTGTTCTCGGCCTGGCTCAAGGACGTTAAATGATAAATAAAGTTACTAACAATTAACAATTGAAAGTCACGGTTCGTTGCTTCAACTTGATAGGTCATTCATATCTTTGGTGCAGCGTAATATTTGTTCTTGGAATTTGAATTTTTATTTGTTTCAACAACGACAACTAGCATTCGGGTGCGTCTCTTAGATGAACGACGGTAAATAACAGGTAGAAGGGTGTTCATATTTTTAGCTGATTCATATGTGTATCTTATTCTCATGTCATTATTTTGGTATGTCATGGGTGCCGAATAGTGCACTGTAGTGTCGTCATTCTTTGGTTAGATTGATAGTCGGGTTCTAGAGAAAAATGAGGATTTGACTTGCTCCCCGACTAAATAGATAAGAGGATTACTATTTCTGGAAGCAAACTTTGTGCGGATTATTTTTTTACTATTTTCTTCAAAATATAATCATATTAATACAAAATTCAAATAAACTTACTATATATTATTCACTTATTTTTTATATTTTTATTTATTTTGGCTAACATCCAAAAATCCAAATTTTGATTAATACGAAAATCGATTAAAATGTATTTTTTGGAATGAATTGTTTTAATATAATTTCATTTTAGAAAGATTGTATATAAATTATGTTGGGTCAAAATTTTCTAAAATGTATATTAAGTGTAAAAATCTATTTATACATCTTTATTTTTAGGCTATGATTGAAATTGAAGGTAAGTGACAACTTAAACGTTGAAATAGACGTTAATATTTTAAAACTATTTTAATTTCTCAATGAATTAGGTTAAGACTTGTTTAGATTTAAGACAATTTTTTTTGTTTAAATTTAAAATAAGAGAAAAACATAAAGATAATAATGTGGATGGGTGCAAAAAAAAATGTTACAAGTTCAATGGTTTAAATCGGTGGAAAACAAATAATTTTATGAAAAACATGTTGAAATTTGAAAGATATAATTTGCTTGTATATTTTTTTTAATTATAGAGTTTAAAGATATTTTTAATGATTGATTTTTATTTAGGCAACTTCAAAATTATCCTATATTCCTAAGTCGAGAGAAATGTTATTGTTGAATAAGAAAACTAATATTGAAGTACTTGTGAGGTTATCTCAATTTAATATATCTCAAACATTAATATCTTTGTCATGGTATACATATGGGGAATTTGATAATATGACCCTAAAAAGAAGGGTATTTTGATTTTTAACCTCTATAATAAATGTTTTGTTTTTTAACTTTTTTTTTTAAATTTTTTCCAAAAATACCCTCAATAACCTTTTTACCTTTTACATTTTTTTTCTTTTTTCTTTTCTTTTTCTTTTCTTTTTTTTCTTCTTCTTCCTTTTCTTTTCTTCCTTCTTTTCCCTCTCCTTCCCCCGTTTTCTCCTTTCCTCTTTCACCGACTTCCGACGATTCTCTTCCCCCTTCCCCGGCAGCCATCTTCCTTCCCTTTTCTCACTCTCTCTTCCCGGCGACAGTTGCTTCAGCCCCAGCCCCAGCCCCCAGCCGCCGTTGCTTCCTCGAGCCCAAAGAGAACCCTGTAAGATTCTTTCGCTCTTCTTTTTCATATGCATATGTTCAATATGCATATGCATTCATATGCATTATCATTTCAAAACACATCTAGGTAATATGCATTCTCTATTTTTAGGATGAATGTTTGTATCTGATCATTTAGTGATTTTTTGTGCTTGAATCATGTTTGTGTGAAATGATGTTTATGGGTGTTCTTTGAATAGTTTTAGTTCTTTGAATAGTTAGGGTTGAAATGCTTAATCGAATTCTTTGAAAAGTCGAATCATTGTTTTGCTTCAATTCTCTATTGTAAAGGGCAGGACTGTATGTGTTTATCAAATGTTCGTTCTCCTTTTGATTGTTTCAGTTCTCATGCTTCAATAGTTAGGCTTGAGCGTGGGGCTTGGGTGTGGGGCGTGGGCGTGGGGCGTGGCCCTTGAGCGTGGGTCTTGGGCGTGGGGTGTGGGTCTTGGGCGTGGGGCCACGCAATATGTATAACTAATTAATAAGTTTATTAATAAGTGAGGATAGCTCAGTTGGGAGAGTGTCAGACTGAAGTTCTAAAGGTCAGGTGTTCAATCCACTTTCACTGCAAAAGTTTTTTTTTTCTATTGGAAATTTTTTAAACAGAGTGATGATATATATAAACATTGAAATGATTTTGATATGTATTAATTATTCTTTCAAAATGGTTGTGTGTACAACATTGAAATGATTTTGATATGTATGAATATTCTTTCAAAATGGTTGTGTGTACAATTTTTCTTAGGCCAATACTCTAGAATTGTTTATACTCATACTTATTTCGTTAATATTGTGGCTCATGGTGGTTGGGATGATTGGGACCACATCAGTAACAAGAACAAGTATACATCTTTAATATACAAATCTTAAACATTCACGTACTTTTGATTCATATTATATTAATTGTTGAATTTTCTATATAGGACTGCCTTTTTCGGGGTGTACAAGTGTTATGGGCCTGGGGCGATTAATTAATTCAATTTCATTATTTATTGTGTAGTAATTTATTTGTTTCATTGATTCTTTCATAGATGTTGAATTAGTATAAATAGAAATGAATGGTGTTTGTGTGACTTATAAAAATTACATTATAATTTTCTCAAAGTCATTCAAATAGAAAATTATTTAACAAGCCATTTGAATAATTAGTTTCTAAGTTTCAAACCTATTTCTTTTGTCTATGTTTTGGTTAATGATGAATTTTGTTTATGTTACCCACTTGTTGTTTTTCTTTGGGCAAAAAACAACTTATTTGTTGCTTTGTGCTCTCAATAATTTTAAGTAAACAATCTTTATATATACAAAAAAATACAAGATTTATAAGATATAAACGAAAGAATTGAGATTCCTTTTCAAGAATAAGAATGAATGTATAATTTACATGATTTGCACAATCCCATCAGTGAATTCAATTTACAAATTGTTGAGAGAAATAGACAACTGAGAAAATAAGTATATATTACACAACAACTAGTAATTTGTTCAAATTTCTACTTCATAAAGCTCCATTTTGTGCTGCAAGTACAACAACAAAGCTCCATAACTGACCCTCAATTGCACACTGTAATACCTCTTTCTTTTTGCCAAAAACCAGAAGACTTTGTACATTTGCTGTTGTTACATAGATATGTATAATAAAAGTTGTTATAGTCGATTAATGCAAGCACAAAAACAAGAATATAAATTTAGCAAGGTTCATCCTAGATTAAGATTACCTTCTTAGCTCATATTAGAAACTTAAGTTCACATTGGAGATAATGAGAATGTTGGGTATTTTTCCTATTTTCAATTTCAATTTTGTAAGTTCTGCTTCGCTGTTTCATTAATTATAAAGTAAAAGGCAAAAAAAAAAAACTTTTACAGTGAAGGTGGATCAAACACCTGACCTTTAGATCTTCAGTCTGACATTCTCCCAACTAAGCTATCATCACTTATTAATAAACTTATTAATTAGTTTTACATATTGCGTGACCCCACGCCCAAGACCCACGCCCAAGACCCAAGACCCACGCCCAAGACCCACGCCCCACGCTCAAGACCCACGCCCCACGCTCAAGACCCACGCCCCACGCCCCACGCCCAAGCCCCACGCTCAAGCCTAACTATTGAAGCATGAGAACTGAAACAATCAACAGGAGAACGAACATTTGATAAACACATACAGTCCTGCCCTTTACAACAGGGAATTGAAGCAAAACAATGATTCGACTTTTCAAAGAATTCGATTAAGCATTTCAACCCTAACTATTCAAAGAACTAAAACTATTCAAAGAACACCCATAAACAGCATTTCACACAAACATGATTAAAGCACAAAAAATCACTAAATGATTAGATACAAACATTCACCCTAAAAATAGAGAATGCATATTACCTAGATGTGTTTTGAAATGATAATGCATATGAATGCATATGCATATTGAACCTATGCATATGAAAAGGAAGAGCGAAATAATCTTACTGGGTTCTCTTTGGGCTCGAGGAAGCAACGACGGCTGGGGGCTGGGGCTGGGGCTGAAGCAACTGTCGCCGGGAAGAGAGAGGGAGAAAAAGGAAGGAAGATGGCTGCCGGGGAAGGGGGGAAGAGAATCGTCGGAAGTCGGTGAAAGAGGAAAGGAGAAAACGGGGGGAAAGGAGAGGGAAAAGAAGGAAGAAAAGAAAAGGAAGAAGAAGAAAAAAAAAGAAAAAAAAAAGAAAAAAAAAAGAAAAAAGAAAAAAAAATGTAAAAAGTAAAAAGGTTGTTGGGAGTATTTTTGGAAAAATTTTTAAAAAAGGTTAAAAAACAAAACATTTATTATAAAGGTTAAAAATCAAAATACCCTTCTTTTTAGTGTCATCTTATCAAATTTCCCTATATATATATATACTTTTAGGGTTTATCTTCTATTATCAGTTTCTTCTTTTTTCTCTCTGTTGTTACCATGGCTGCGCAGACGACTATACCATCTATTTTCCTAGGTTTTAGATTCTCGCCGACTGACGGAGAATTGGTTCATTACAATCTCAATAAGAGGCTACAGGGATCGGAGATGAGCGTTTATGTCATTCCAACCATGGGTTTTCCAGGTGAAGTTCAAGATCCAAACTCTCTCTCTCTCAGTTTCATTAACATGAATATATATATGGAACTTGGAAGAACAGTACCTTTTCTCATATGGGTATCTTTCCTTTTCAATTTTATTCAACTCATCCATCAGTCCGTACTGCTTTCTGAAAAAGATATTCATATTTATTCAAGTTATTTATGTTTCTCCCTCTAAAATTTTTACCTTATTTTGTTACCTAGGGCATATATATGTACCCTTTATATATGTATATGTGTAACTTTTCTTTTCATTCCATGTAATACTTCTCTTTTCCTTTTTACAACCTATTCAGACTCATTAATTTCTTTAATTGGCTAGGTTTTGTTCATCTCAGGATCTATCTGTTACTTATGTATAGAGTAGATGCTTACAAATTAATTTGCATCCTTAATTAGTAAGATCCTTTCCACACTGACTAACTAATCAACTAATCTGATTGATTTTCTTCAAGACTTTAAGTAAGTATCTTGGAAAATCTAGGGTTCTTTAGTACTATTATTCAAAACTAGGTTTCAGAGTGAGAACCTTAAAAAGGTTTACTTATTCATAGTGAATGAGGTGAGGATGATCTTACTTTAGAGGAAGTCTCTTCTAATTTCTCTACTTTAATTTGGTTCAAGATCCCTGTAGGAAGATATATTATGGATAAAAAGTTTCACTAAAGACTTGTGTTTTGGACCTTTGATGAAGATATCAAACAAGTTGATTCATATTTGAGCTATATCACAATTTAATTTGCGAATTCCACATGGAGCAGTACCGGAGACTTGAGCAGATTTGATTTCAACAAAAATCTGTGTAGCTTCATTTTGGTAAATGAAGTTCCTCTAATAGTCTCCTTATTTAGCCATATGCCATGACATGTACATATGCTGCAGCAACATATTCTAATTCATACTTTGGTTTAAAGTATGACAATGGCTTGTTTTTTCAATTTCCATTAAATATGATTATTTTTTAAGAAAAATTCAAAATCTGTAAAGTTTTTTCTATCATCAATGTCTTCACAAAAATATTACAATATATAACTAGACTCACCTTGAATTTTAAGTGACTTGTGGACAAGTAGTACATTCATTAATCAATTGTACATCATTATACTTTTCAAATATCTCAAACTTTTCACTAAAAAATAATTGAATTCATTGTTTCTCTATCTTCAATATTTTACAATTCATATGAAATTGAAGATGTCATTCACATGCCTTTCTTGAGATATGATAATATCTACTTCAATTTGTTTCACTTCTAAGCCTAAATATGATGACTTGAGTCCCATGTCTGTCCTTTCAAACATGTATATTCTCTTTTAATTCGTCAAAGAAGTGTTTGATTTATTTATGAAAATAAGATCTTCAAGTCCCATATATAAATTTCTCACTCCCTTCAAGTCACAATGAGATTAATAATCAAATAGTCTCATAGTCTACTCAATATTCTTGATTGTAACTTTTTACCACAAGCCATTTTTTTTATTAGTTTTTGTATTGTAAACTTTCACTCTAATTGTTTTATGGTAATTTAGAAGTAGAATCAGTTCTTAATATATTTTCAAATAATTTCATCTCATTTTTTCTAGACTGTCTCTATATTTTTGTCTTAAGACATTATCAAAAGTTATGACTTGCATTATACAAGAAAGGTACAATTCAATAGTATCAAAATAACCTATTGTAAACTCTACTTAGGGTGAAGTCATCATTAAATATTGACAGAGTATAATAAATTCATTAATATTAGTTTGCACTAATTCAAGTGGATGGTTGCTCTTTATGTATAGCTTATGTGGGAAAATTTTGTCTTATATGTTTTTTTAGAAGTCATATTTTACATGATTGATTGAGATTGGATTAATTGGGACATCTCTTTAACCATCACTTTCTCATTCACAAATTTGAGAGTCAAATAATTATCTGATTATGCGCCAAAACCATGTATAAATATGTTATGTTTTTAAACTAATTATTTATTCTCTCTTTATCCAGGACTGTGTCTCGTTTTCCTTGCCCATGCCCGTTTTCTGTTTTTTTTCATTCATCGTGTTTGAAGTAAGTTTAGCTTCATAGAACTCTAACAGTTTTCCATTTACAACTTATGCAAATTTTGAAGGAATTAATGCAGAAATAGCACCCATGGAAACTTTCCAGATTACTTTTCAAGATGCAGCAATAGGTAGTAATTGTTATGATTTTGAAGGAGGCAGAGGGGTGAACTAGAGGAGAAGAAACAGTTACAACATCAACAACAATATCATGGAGGTAATTCTTTCTTTTTTTTCATTTAGGAAGAAGAGACAACACATTTCAAAACTACTTTACTTTCAAATAAAAAATCACAACTACTTTACTTTTATTAAATTTTAAATATAAAAATAAAAGATTTAAATAATTTATTTAACAAAATTTCAAATAACTTATATTTTTTTTATTCTAACAATAAATTCCTAAAAACACTAGTTTGGTTTGTGGTGTTTTAGAATTTGTATGGGAATTTGTGCAAAAAGAATGTTGTTTGATATAAAAATTAGGTTATTTGTGTTAAGATAAATTACTAAGCTCAAAATGCTTTCTATGCTAGTTATTAGTTTCTATTTTATTTGGAATATGAGGATTTATTCCCATGATAAAGTTAGTTGATGCTGAACTGTTATTGGATTGTTATTCCAATGATAATGATAAATAATGCTCAAATCTTTACTTACATCTACTCTTTTGAAACTATTAACTACCAAGTACTATATAAACAAATGATAACAAATGATATATAAGCAATGCTTAAGTCTTTAAGTATATTCAAACTTATGAAAAAAGAACTTTAATTCTCCTTAAGTTGTGAAATGATAAAATATTAGACTGAAAAGAATATTCAGTATATATGTGGTTCATAATTTAAATCCTTAAAAAAACTATGCATTATTCTATACATGAACTAGCAGTCTATTTTTTTTTTTTAAGGTAAATCATATTTTTACGCACAAACAAATCAATGCTTAAATAACTAATAATTAATTTTTATGCAGTACTAAGTCAATTCCGTTTCAAATCGTCGTTTTAGACCAAAAAAAAGTGGAGAATTATTTTGAGATAGGAATACTAAAACGACTAGTTTCAGATACTACAGAAAATATAAGTTATATCAAATATAATATTCTCTATTTTTCTGAATTTATTGTTTATACAAAGTAGAGTCCTATGAACAGTAATAAAAGTTAAAAAAGGAATAAATTGACATCAAATGCACAAATATCAAATGAATTGAGTTTTGATCAAATAAATGTTTCGATTCATTAAGTTAGATGGTCACTAAATATTGTATTCAGTGACAGATGGTAGTGACAAATGGTGTACATTTATTGGTCGTGAATTGTATAAGAATCAACAATCCATGTTTGGAATGCTTATAAGTTTTCCAAACAAGAGTTATTTATTTTGGTATAGTTTCATTGTCATTAAATGCACACCACTTGTCACTAGATATATCAGTTAATGACCATCTAACCTCATCGGGCACATTCATTTGATCAAAGCTCCATTCATACGATCTTTTTATTCGATGTTGATTTCTTCCACCTTTGGCTTTTATTGCTGCTCATAGTGGCCTGCTCTGTGTATACTATAAATTAAGAAAAATCAAAACAAGAAATTGAGATATATATATTTTTTTTTTGGCTTACATTTTCTGTAGTGTCCGAAGCTGGTCGTTTTAGCATACCTGTCTCAAGGTAATTTTTCATTTTCTTTTTGGACCTGAAACGACAGTTTGAAACAAAGTCGATGTAGTAATTCAGAAAAACCACATATTAGTTATTTATGAAACTACATATTAGTTATTTATGCAACAACTTGTTTGTTTCCAAAAATTTGGTTTAGCTTTCAAAATTATAGATTGACGTTCATAGATAAGATAATGAGACAACTTTGTTAAGGATTTGAATCGTGAACCTATTTGGTTTAGATTAAATTCAAATCTATTTGTTAGTAGCAAATTACTAATAAGAAATTCAAACTTAGATTCTTAATTCTAATACATTTCATTTAAATATGCAATCAGTGTGTATCAATTAGTCACAACCATTTTTTGAATAATGTTAAAAATTTAACAGTATTTTTTTCATACAAAATTATTTTATAATTAAAATTTAAGAAAAATTTAAAATATTGTTATCAATGACTAAATAAGTTCAACTATTATGAACTCATTCTAAATCTCAATTATTTAAATAAATAATATTATTATTATTTTAAATATACATATAAACATTATTTTTAAAATAAAAGATAAAATATAATTTACAGAAAAACAATAAATTTTAAATGATCATTAAGGATCAAAGTTACCTTAATACTCGTTTTGGTTAAATTTAACCGTTATGCTAATATTTTTATATTCAAATATATAATTAATAAAACCCTACAAGATAACCCTCCAAAAAGAGAGATATCTAGGTTAGGGTGAAAAAAAAAAGACAGGTTAAATTATTTTTAATTTCTTAATTTTTTCAAATCTAATTCAATGTTTGATGAAATATTTATTTACTTTCTTTTTCTTTCTCTTTTTCACCCTCATTTCAAATTTTTTTTAAACCCAACTTAACTCTAAATTATGATTCTTTCTATATTTCGTCCTCATCTTAACACATTCTACACCATGTCCACATTATAATTAAAGTCTCATAATTGAAACATAATTCTCTAATAACCTAATATTCAATTGTATCAACCATAATAATTAAGATAAATCATGATCAAATAAAAAAACAAAATCAATTATTTCTTTTTAAATATTTATTTTGATAGTATCTTTTTAACTAAAAACTCCAATAATCCATAAACAAACAAGTTAGAAAATGTTTTCAAAGTTTTGTTTGTCACTAATTAATCTCAGTCTTAGTGTGAGTTCGTTACTTTTGTAAAAAAAAAATTATATTTAATGTTATTGACATTTTTTTTGATTAATATGTACGTCAAATATATTTCTTAATAGAGACCATCTTAGAACAAACTATTAGAATGAACGGGTAAACAAACTAAGTAGTTGAACTTCTTCCCTCATTCTAATTGGATACTTATTTAAAATTTCTTTTGTACGATTAAAAGTCGCTCATTTATTAAAAAGTAATAGTTTGATTCGCATGGTATTAGTTTTATTTCTTATCATTCTCTCGAATCTCATAATACAAAATTAGGAACCAAAATAATAAGCTTGACTCGAGTTAGTTTGTAAACATATTTGTCGATAGATATACTTGGCTCTTTAAAAGTCGCCACCTAATTTACATTTAAAAAATTATGAAAATAAATAGTTTTCAAAAATTCATTTATGGGTTCGTTGCTTGATTATGTGTGGAAAATGTATCAGCGCTATGACCAACACGCCCCTTCATAATGACGAAACATAACATATTCAATAAGGAATTAACATGTAAATCAAAATTAATTAACATTAACATGATTCCACATAAATCATCCTTAATTTATGTATGGATGCTAAAGTAGTCCCCTACTTCAACCTGCTCGCGAGATGTAATCAAACCTTCTTCATTCGATTAACAACACACGGTTGATGGAGGGAAGTGAATTGTCCATAATCCCACAATCGCGAAAGACTTGACCATAGACTCTTAGGAGGATGACGCTTCGCTCACGAGCACTAAGAAATCCTTACTTTAGCTTTTGTTAAGAAATAAAATGATCTCTACGAATAACGCATGATTCAACAATCAACTAGTGATGAAACTAACATTACTTATCACTTACCAGAGTCCTCGTGAAATATCGAAGAACAATGAACAGCCGAAAAAGACATCCAGACAATTAGAGAATTTTTGATTTCATGTCTGTCATCTCAATTTAAAAATCCCTAAATCTTTAACAATACCATAAGAATTATGATAACGCAGAATAAGAGAGATTAAAGCAGCACAACACCTGGAACAAATCAAAGTCTAATCGGTTAACATTTTTATTGAAATTTCAATAAGTCTGTGTAAATGATGAATCATTGATCTTAATCATTTCTAATAATAGATTGAGAAATCGCGTTATGTTATAACTAAGTCATCATTCTATAGCCGAAGTTCAAGAAACGAAGACTAAACATTGAACAAATTCTTGGCCAAAAGTAAAAGTTCAATTGAAGGAACAATAAATCAAATATGATCCTACACTCAAACAAAAACGAGAATACAAGAATACAAACCACAATCAATCATGATTGGAGACTTCAAAAAACTAATAAGTAATAGAGAGATAATCAATTCGAATTACAAATGATTTGAACAATTACTAGGATTTAGAAGATCTCATAATTGTCTTTGGACGAACTTCTAGGAATCGTTGTTAATCCTAGACCTAGGAATTGAGCCTAGGTTATATAGTAAAGAATGTCTGCGATTATTTTTCCACCTTTTTTAATTAAGCAAAAACTGTTATCGGCCTGGCTTAAGGACGTTAAATGATAAATAAAGTTACTAACAATTAACAATTGAAAGTCACAGTTCGTTGCTTCAACTTGATAGGTCATTCATACCTTTGGTGCAGCGTAATATTTGTTCTTGGAATTTGAATTTTTATTTGTTTCAACGACAACTAGAATTCGGGTGCGTCTCTTAGATGAACGACGGTGAATAACAGGTAGAAGTTGGTTCATATTTGTAGCTGATTCATATGTGTACCTGATTCTCATGTCATTATTTTGGTATGTCATGGGTGCCGAATAGTGCACTGTAGTGTCGTCATTCTTTGGTTAGATTGATAGTCGGGTTCTAGAGAAAAATGAGGATTTGACTTGCTCCCCGACTAAATAGATAAGAGGATTACTAATTCTGGAAGCAAACTTTGTGCGGATTATTTTTTTACTATTTTCTTCAAAATATAATCATATTAATACAAAATTCAAATAAACTTACTATATATTATTCACTTATTTTTTATATTTTTATTTATTTTGGCTAACCTCCAAAAATCCAAATTTTGATTAATACGAAAATCGATTAAAATGTGTTTTTTGGAATGAATTGTTTTAATATAATTTCATTTTAGAAAGATTGTATATAAATTATGTTGGCTCAAAATTTTCTAAAATGTATATTAAGTGTAAAAATCAAGTTATACATCTTTATTTTTAGGCTATGATTGAAATTGAAGGTAGGTGACAACTTAAATGTTGAAATAGACGTTAATATTTTAAAACTATTTTAATTTCTCAATGAATTAGGTTAAGACTTGTTTAGATTTAAGACAATTTTTTTTGTTTAAATTTAAAATAAGTGAAAAACATAAAGATAATAATGTGGATGGGTGCAAAAAAAAATGTTACAAGTTCAATGGTTTAAATCGGTGGAAAACAGATAATTTTATGAAAAACATGTTGAAATTTGAAAGATATAATTTGTTTGTATATTTTTTTAATTATAGAGTTTAAAGATATTTTTAATGATTTATTTTATTTAGGCAACTTCAAAATTATCCTATATTCCTAAGTCGAGAGAAATGTTATTGTTGAATAAGAAAACTATTATTGAAGTACTTGTGAGGTTATCTCAATTTAATATATCTCAAACATTAATATCTTTGTCATGGTATATATATATACTTTTAGGGTTTATCTTCTATTATCAGTTTCTTCTTTTTTCTCTCTGTTGTTACCATGGTCGTTTTAGCATACCTGTCTCAAGGTAATCTTTCATTTTCTTTTTGGACCTGAAACGACGGTTTGAAACAAAGTCGATGTACTAATTTAGAAAAACCACATATTAGTTATTTATGAAACTACATATTAGTTATTTATGCAACAACTTGATTGTTTCCAAAAATCTGGTTTAGCTTTCAAAATTATAGACTGATCTTCATAGATAAGATAATGAGACAACTTTGTTCAGGATTTGAATCGTGAACCTATTTTGTTTAGATTAAATTCAAATCTATTTGTTAGTAGCAAATTAATAATAAGAAATTCAAACTTAAGTTCTTAATTCTAATACACTTCATTTATATATGCAATAGTTTTTGAATAATGTTAAAAATTTAACAGTACTTTTTTCATACAAAATTATTTTATAATTAAAATGAAAATGTAAGAAAAATTTAAAATATTGTTATCAATGACTAAATAAGTTCACGATGTTTGACAAATGAGTTCAACTATCACTAATAAAAAGGTAAGTTATAGCGACGAAATTTAGAAAAGGTATATGATTACTGTTGCTGTTGGTCAAAAAATAAAAAAATAAATAAAAATATATAAAGATGGCCAAAGTTTTTTATACCGTGGTCAAACTCAAAACCTATTGCATTATTTACTTATACTTCATTTATAATTTAACTAAACCCTAAGCGCACACCACCTATACGAGTGGAGGAGGATAGATTCATATAAGGTTTTTGAGGCATTCTGGAACCAGTCTCAAGCCCAGCCTCAAGCCCTCATCCCACTCGCTCGATCGTCCAGTCTAATCTCACTCGCACAACCACCTCGCTCCAAGCCATTAATCAATCAACGAAGATCAAGATATTTGATTCCTTCAGAACTCTCAAGTATATCTAGAGGAAGTTAGGTAAGTTTCTACCGCTTTCATCTTCTCGTCTTAATGAGCATTTTCATTTGGTTGTTGATGAAATTTGTCTATTGTTTCCATTACACACTTCATTCTCCAGAAGATGACACGCTTCACCTAGTTTTCCAGCTTTGTTCTGTGGATTTTTTTCTCTAAACTAACTTTATTTCAATGGAAGTTCGGGTTGTAATCATCTCTAAAATCTGCAATATCTAAATATCATATGGTTTGTCATTTAATTGAGTTTCAAAGTGCAGATTTTATACTCAAACTGTTTTTTTTTATCCGCGACTTTAATCTCTATAGATTTAATCAATGTTCGTCTCTTTTTTTCATTATTGTAGATTGTCTTTACTTGATGTGCTTATACTTGTGGATGTGAATCTTCTGAAGTATATATATCACATGTGTTTGTATGTTAATTCCTGCTTCATTTGTAACTCTGCAACATTGTTAGTCTTCATATTTTTAAATAAAAGTTCTTATTTGTTTGTTTTCGTTGTAAACACCTAATGGGAACACAAGCTTTATGATCATTACCTTTTATTTCTTTTCTTTTCCTTATAATGATTTGATTAATTTGCATAATTGATGTGCAAGTAAGAAAAAAAAGAGTTCTCGTATTCTTGTTACTGAGATAATGATTTGGTTTATAGAATGAGATAAATAACTTTGATTACTTTTAACTAGGAGCAATTTTTGTTGCTGAAATTTATTTAATACGTTTTAGTTGACAATCTAAAGTAAAGTGGGCTCAAATGAAAGATAAAGTTTATATTCACCGGTCAAATTCAAAAAATGTTAAAACTAATATTGATCCTGAAAGAGTTTTTACATTCTATGGTACTACATGAGCTGAGAGCCTTCATATTGAATTAAGATTGAATCTTTTCGACGAGGTTAATGTCAACATATAACAGTTAGCTGATTCTAGCTCTTTATATATAACTTTTTGTGCTATTTTTATTATTGAAATAAATTAATCTCTTTTAAATGGTTATATTATGAATATCTTAGGGATGATAAGTAATTTTTCATCGACCATCATTTTGTCCCTCAGCACAACTCAGGTTTAAGAAAAGATCACAATACGATTGGGTTAATAGGCATGTTGGTTACTTTATTTGTATGATCTTTTATAATGAATAAAATGTGCTGGGTATATATGAGTTAAATAAATTATTTGTTTTGTCCAGTTTTCCTGATTATATGAATTTTGCAATGTCTTTTACATAATTTCTTATGAAGCTCTATGCTATTTTTTGTTTGCCTTCTTTTCCTTACATTTGACACAATACATTTGTCTTCATTGATAATTCAAGTCTTTTGTTACAAACAACTTCTCTGGTCCATTGACATCTGAAAATAGTAACTTACTAAAATTAGAACAATTGTAAGTGCCTTCAATCTTTTGTATTTCTTTGTTAGATAGTCACCTTTTGTTAGAATGTTTCTAATTCTTATTGGAAGTAGATGCACTTAATGAATTCTAGTTGAGGAAAGATGACAATTATTAATTGTTATTGTACTTTGATATTGTTTGCATTAGATAATAATGCAATATTAAAAGTTAATGTATATTTGAAACTAGATTCAAATATTTGTTAAAATTATATTAACGAAAATAAAGACTAAACACTAAATTTAACCTTCTTTCTCTTACTGTTCATTCTCATATCTTCTAGATTACATAATAATAGTATATACAAGTACATATGGATAAGAACTCAAGTTATGTTTGTGAATGTTTTGAACTCTTTTGAGGTCATCAATTGACTGTTATCTTACTATTTATGCTTAGATTTCTTTTGTTTTACATTGCATCATTTTTTAGGTCAAGAGGATTATAACAGATTGAGGACTTTGAGCTATCAAGGGGCAGACGTATTTGTCTCTACATTCTCGTTGGTTAGCCGAGCAAGCAAAGAGAACATACTGAAAACAGTTTGTTTAGTGTTGGAATTCCTACAATTTAATTATAGAAATGATCTGTTTTAAAGAAATATACTATAATTTTCATGGCAGTGGCTTCCTGAACTTCAGCATTTTGCACCTCGAGTGCCAATTAGACTAGTTTGAATCAAATTGGGTAAGTCGTATTCAATTATTTGTTATTGGTAGATCACATTTTCAGGTGGGGTCACCATTTCATCCATACATATTCACATACTAACTAACTTCAACTGTACCTATTTTTCATGGTTTCCAATTTTTTTGTCATTTCTATCCATAATTTCAACATTTAAGTGATCATTTTCTTTTGTTTCTGCTGGTTGTGATATATAATCACCACCTCTATATTCACTGTTAGTTTTTAACTGTTTGCATCTAGTGGGAAGATAAATGTTACTTGGCTGACCATCCTAGCTTGGTGCTGGTTTCCATTTCACAGGTGTGTGGATTTTAATATCTAAGTGGTGTAAAAAACTTTGTTATGATGGTTTTGGTTTTTGTGTTCTTCATTTCATTAAATTCTACATGTTTTATATATATTTGTTTTTTAATATTTCCAATAATACTGGTATTATTATTAATCTCGGGAGAAATGAAATGTGAGTTTATTTGTATCAACTTATTCAACTGTTTTGGTATTAAAATATGATCTAAGGAATAATAATTTAATTGAACTTGATTTCATGTTATGCTAGTTCAATTGGGAAATAATGTGTTGATTTTGGCCAAGAATACATAAAAAGAACGTGTTGATTTTAGGTTCTTCTATTTCAATTGGATTTTACTTTTTATGTTATATAGTTGTTAATTTGATAATTTTACTATCATCACATTCGTTGTTGGATCATTGGATGAGATTTCTAACCAAATTGTAGATCGATTGGATTGACATTATTGAATGAGATTGCTAACCATTGCTTATGTCTTATTTTGTTTTCCCTGGTTTGAAGTAATAATGCAGGTGTAATGGCTCCTCTATTCACGCTTTACCAAGATAATATTGAACTACAATTTTCCACCAATCATTTAGGTTTGTGTCCAACTTGTATTGATTGTAGTTTGTGATTTTGGTTCTATCTAAATCCACAATTTTCCACCAATCATTTAGGTTTGTGTCCAACTTGTATTGATTGTATTTTGTGATTTTGGTTCTATCTAAATCCACATCTGAATGAGAAATCTGCTAGATAATTTCAGAATGAATCTTATTTTTTTTATTTAGGTCATTTCCTATTGACAAATGAGGTGTTGGAGATCATGAAGAAGATAGTTCGTGATAGCCAAATAGAAGGAAGGATTGTTAATGTCTTCTCTAAAGGTCATATGTTAATATACAAGAATGGATTCCATTTTGATAATCTCTAAATGACACAGATCGGAGAACATTGATGCATTAGAGACAATAAAAGGATTGTTGGATTCCCTGGTTGTGAAGATGGTGAGTTTTCGTTGTTTTGTTATCAAAACTGGGCTGTAGGAAAATAAACTTGGTTTAGTGATGATAACATTTTTGCTGTAAACAGAAGATGATCATAATGTTGTTTAGTTTTGTCTAATGAAACGAAAGCCACATGAATTTCCTGTCTGCTCAGTACTTTGAGGTGAGTCTTTTATTATTCTTCAAATCATTATTTATTATATAAAGTACTGACCATGGTGATGAATATGATGGGGTGATCTTTTTCCAACTTGTATGTTTAAAAGTCATTTACATTCTTGGTATGTAATTAATGTTAACACAATATTAGATTTAAAATGCAGTAGACTTAAAACTCTTTTAACTACATTTTATTTGTGTTTTAAATTAGATTGAATTGAGTTTGAATTTGAATTTGACTTAATTGTGATTCAAATGATTGAACATGATTATGACTATATTGAGTAAATTATAGTATTCTTTTGATGATAAGGTACTGATGATGAGAGATTATGACTATATTGAGTAAATTATAGTATCTTTTGATGATAGGGTACAGATGATGGTATCTTCTCATTCATTGTTTGATATTTGACAGCTTTTTAGCAAGTGTTCAACTAAATGGATGACTATGCAGTGAGATTTTTCAGAAATAAATGGAGAGTACATGCTCAAACTTATATTTGATGTATTTTATTTTTATTTTATAAACTTGAGAAATAATGTTTGTATTTTATAGAAATATTATGTAGGTTTGTTTTAGTAATATGAATGATTTAGTTTTACTAATAACAAATCTTGTTTCAATGTTTCAAGATATTTGAAACTTATTCATTCATGTTAAATTTAGTAAATTATAAAATTATTTAGTAATTGTTTTAAATTAATGTAACTACTCTTTAGCGACAGTAAATAATTCCCTTAGCCACTTCTTTAGCAACAGTATTATTTTACTGTAGTCAGTCAATAGCGACAGTACATGCTCCCGTAGCCTCTTTTTTAACTACGGAAGCGATAGCGTCGGTTAGCGACAGGTATCATCACTATGGCTATTAACCTTCAGCGACAGTATATTGAGCAATAGCGACAATATTTCTTGTCGCTATTGCTCTGTTTTTTACTAGTGATTATGAACTCATTCTAAATCTCAGTTATTTAAATAAATAATAATATTATTATTTTAAATATACATATAAACATTATTTTAAAAATAAAAGATAAAATATAATTTACAGAAAAACAACAAATTTTAAATGATCATTAAGGATAAGAGTTATCCTATTACTCGTTTATGTTAAATTTAATATACAAATATATAATTAATAAAACCCTACAAGAGAACAAGAAGAGAGATATCTAGGTTAGGGTGAAAAAAAAAGACAGGTTAATTTATTTTTAATTACTTAATTTTTTAAAATCTAATGCACTGTTTGATGAAATATTTATTTACTTTCTTTTTCTTTCTATTTTTCAACCTCATTTCAAATTTTGTTTAAACCCAACTTAACTCCAAATTATGATTCTTTCTATATTTCATCCTCATCTTAACACATTCTCCACCATGTCCACATTATAATTAAAGTATTATAATTGAAACATAATTCTCTAATAACCTAATATTCAATTGTATCAACCATAATAATTAAGATAAATCATGATCAAATAAAAAAAATCAATTATTTCTTTTTAAATATTTATTTTGGTAGTATCATTTTAACTAAAAACTCCAATAATCCATAAACAAACGAGTTAGGAAATGTTTTCAAAGTTTTGTTTGTCTTAGTGTGAGTTCGTTACTTTTGTAATTTTTTTATGTTTAATGTTATTGATTTTTTTTTTATTAATATGTACGTCAAATATATTTCTTAATTTAGACCATCTTAGAACAAACTATTAGAATGCACTGGTAAACAAACTAAGTAGTTGAACTTCTTCCCTCATTCTAATTGGATACTTATTTAAAATTTCTTTTGTACGATTAAAAGTCGCTCATTTCTTAAAAAGTAATAGAATTGATTCCAATGGTAGAAGTTTCATTTCTTATCATCCTCTCGAATCTCATAATACAAAATTAGGAACCAAAATAATAAGTTTGACTCGAGTTAGTTTGTAAACATATTTGTCGATAGATATACTTGGCTCTTTAAAAATTGCCACCTAATTTACATTTAAAAAATTAGGAAAATAAATAGTTTTCAAAAATTCATTAATGGGTTCGTTGCTTGGTTATGTGTAGAAAATGCATCAGCGCTATGACCAACACGCCCCTTCATAATGACAAAACATAACATATTCAATAAGGAATTAACATGTAAATCAAAATTAATTAACATTAACATGATTCCACATAAATCATCCTTAATTTATGTATGGATGCTAAAGTAGTCCCCTACTTCAAGCTGCTCGTGAGATGTAATCAAACCTTCTTCATTTGATTAATAACACACGGGGAAGTGAATTGTCCATAATCTCACAATCGCGAAAGACTTGACCATAGACTCTTAGGAGGATGACGCTTCGCTCACGAGCACTAAGAAATCATTACTTTAGCTTTGGTTAAGAAATACAAATGATCTCTACGAATAACGCATGATTCAACATTCAACTAGTGATCAAACTAATCTTACTTATCACTTACCAGAGTCCTCGTAAAATATCGAAGAACAATTAACACTGGTGAAAAAGTGGTCAAAACCGAGAGTTAAAACTCTCGGTTTTGACCCTATAACTTTCGTTGAAGACACCTTACCGAAGGTTTTAGTTACTCTCGCCATCCCTCGGTATTGACTCTCTCGGGATTTCCACAAAGAGAAAAACCGAGAGTTATATGAAAACTTTCAGATTTTTCTCTTTTGGAAAAACCGAGGGTTTTACAAAGACCTTTCGGTTTTTCTCTTTTTGAAAAAACCGAGGGTTTTACAAATAACTTTCGGTTTTTCTCTGTGTGGAAAAACCGAGGGTTTTACAAAGACCTTTCGGTTTTTCTATTTGTGGAAAAACCGAGGGTTTTACAAATAACTTTCGGTTTTTCTCTGTGTGGAAAAACCGAGGGTTTTGCAAACAACTTTCGATTTTTATCTTTGTGGGAAAACCGAGAGTTATTACAAAACTTTCGGTTTTCCTCTTCGGGTAAAAACCGAGAGTTTTCCAATAATTCTCGGTTTTCTCCTTTTTAAGAAAACCGAGAGTTTTGTAATAACTCTCGGTTTTCCCACAAAGAGAAAAACCGAAAGTTGTATGAAAACTCTCGGTTTTTACCCGAAGAGGAAAACCGAAAGTTTTGTAATAACTCTCGGTTTCCTCTTTTGGGTAAAAACCGAGGGTTTGTCATATAACTCTCGGTTTTCTCTTTGGCTAAAAACCGAGAGTTTTCTAATATCTCTCGGTTTTTCCACAAAGAGAAAAACAGAGAGATTTCAATATTACTTTCGGTTTTTTCCCGTAAATTTTTTAAAATATGCAGATTATTTTGCTCGCAACCAAAACCTGTTCAGCCAAACCAATATATTAATGATAAAAGAAATGCAACATACATTAAACGATCACATTAATTGATCATGAACATTACAAAATTCGAAACCAAACTAATATTCCGAACAATCTGTTCTAAATTCAACCACTAATGAAAAAATGTTTTGAATCGAAACAACCTTAGCTTGTGGGGGGAGTAGGTGGTTGTTGCCTCATATACAATTCGATTCTCTCCATTCTTGCGTTCATCTCTGATTTCTCCCTCTCCATTTTTGTTGTAATCTCTAACTTCTCCCTCTCCATTCTTTCCACAATTTCTTCCTTTTCGGATTGCATTTCTTCCATTCTACGCCTTCTTTCTTCATCCCTCTTCTCCAGTTCCTCCAGCTTGAGCTTCATTATTTGATTCTCTTCTAACAATCGCTCATTCTTTCGCTGTGAACTGTTTCCACTACGACGATCCTCACGAAAGTGTGTGGGCCGGACGCCTGATCCCATTCCGAACACTACCCCGTGTTTTTGTTGTCCGAACACCCTCTCCGTCAATTCAAAATCCGATATTCCCGGTTCGTTACTAACAACCTCCTCCATCTCAGCCTGCACAATTCAAATAAAATATCATTTCTATAATAAAAAACTATGCATATTCAATTCACTTACAATTTTCTCTTGCACGTGTTCGTCCGGGACGGGTGTTGAGTTTTCTTGTGTTGGTTTTGGTGTACGGGTCCTCTTGAATACTTCAATTACAGACGGTGACCGTCCCATTTCAATCGCCTGTTGAAATAAATGATTTATATAATTAATAACCATCTTTATATTAAGTTATTACAAATAATGTACTTACCAACTCGTCTTCAATTTGTGCAAACGGTCTACTTCCCGTTCGATGCGGGAATTTCAGATTCTTCCGGTTCTTAATATTTGTAGAACTGTGTCTCTGTATTTGAAATAACAAATGAAGTTAGATTAATTAATATCAACTTTTATTTGAATTATGAAACCGTACCTTAAACGTTTCTGTGAAGAAATGGTTGCGACACACAAACTCCCAATCATCTTGATCGTAGTCCGGTGGAGGATTAACCAGTACCGCCGCCTCGTCTCCTTTGTGGACGCGGATATATGTCTTGTTCAAATCCGACCGCCATCTATCCCATATCTGATTGGCGTGTCCCAACCCGGTCTTTCAAAAATACTCAATGTCACCATTAGTCGCTTCGAACGGATCCTGAAAAAAATAACATCCAAATGTTACAAATAATTATTTAATGACGTAATGTATAATCAAGTTATAAGTATTACCTTGATAGCAGTCCATAGTGAATCCAATTGGTCTGCACTTAAAGCCTTCCACTTGAGAAGACGGTGTGAGACGGCTGCGGGGTCCCGGATAATCGACCCCACATGTCTAGACCACTGTGTCCTTCCCACGTCTGTACCGCCTGGCCTCCCATCCTTCTCTCTAAACGTTAGAGGGATCCTCGTCCCCGCTAGCCTCTTAGACAGCGCAATATTCTTGTTCTTCCCCCGTCTCTTGCGGGCAGAAGATTCTTCAAAATTATCAAAATCATAATTAAATATGTCAATCAATTGAAACACTAACTAATTTGTAAACGAAATACCTGTCGATGATGGGTCGGGAGTGGTCCCGTGCTCCTCCTCGTCATCCTGCTCCTCGATAGGCTCCTCAAGACCCTCGTCTTCAGCCTCATTGCTAGGCACCATATCAGCGAATGTGCTCTCTATAAACTCTTGGAGCTCATCATCGTCTTCAGCCTCGTCTGTTCGGGGAGGCGCAGTAGCTATCGGGACCACAGCAATCGGTGGTTGGTCTCTAGAAGACGATCCTCGAAGCTTTAACGACTCGGATTGGGCAAGTAGGTTTTGGTAGCTTTTATTTCTTGGGTGTCTTCCTCATACTCTTCCAAGTTGTTTTAGGACCTTCAGACATTCTTAATTCACACCATTAATAAAATTGAGTGAATAATTGAAATAAAGTAGTAATAAAAATGAATATAAAGTTAAAAACATAAATCTACCTAATTAATTAATCTGAACTATATGTTTGTAAACCGCAGTTTTATTTTTGTCACAATCTTCCAACCGGGTCGGGCTGACATATCAGGGGCGTAGAATACTTGTTTTGCTTGACTCGCCAATATATACGGGTCTTGACTTTGGGTTTTCAAAATCGTTTTACATTTACACTTACGAAGCCATATTTATCCACTTTCACTCCTAGTTCCCCCGAGTGTGTATCAAACCACTTACACTTGAATAAAACAACTCGTTTGTGAGAATAGTATTGTACTTCGATTATATCCGTCAAAACTCCGTAGTATGACATAGTTTCAGATCCGTTGTACCCCTCAACAACCACCCCACTATTTTGAGTTGTCAAACCTTCGTCGTGTTTTTCTGTACAGAATTTGAATCCGTTTACTTTACACCAAACATACATAGATGAGTACATACTTGGAACTTCTCCTAAGATCTTGAGGTCTCTTGATATGTCGTCAATTTCTGCTAAATGGGCGACCTATATATGTATCCGAAATGAAGTTTTTTATATGAAGAAAAAGAGTTAGGATATATGGTTTGTAATTTACTCACTCGATGCTTGAAATATGCGGCAAACGTTTCTCCACTGGACTCGTTGTTATAATCTCTGCAAATAGATCGAATATTAAATAGCACACTCTTTAATGCTAATTAGTAACAACAACATTGAATCTTACATGTAAAAAGGTTCTGCTTCGGGACAATTTTTCAAAATGTAAGAATGAGCTGTCACTCGATCGATATAATCCAAGTTGTATACTTTTCCGTTAGATAGGTCTTCCAATGATGCAAATATTGAAATGCCCGAGATTTCAGGTTGTGCATTTTCCTGATCTTGTTCCTCCATATACCTGACACATAAACTAATACTTTCGTTAACAAGATAGCTCTCGCTTATAGAGGCTTCGGGGTGGTTATTATTCCGCAAATATCTTTTCATTTTACCCATGTAATCTTCAAACGGATACATCCATCGATACTGAACAAGTCCTCCAAGCAAAGCCTCAAATGACAAGTGAACCGGGAGATGCATCATGATGTCGAAGATTGACGGCGGAAAAATCATTTCAAATTTGCAAAGTGTCAATGTAATATCCATGGACAATTGTTCCAGGTCCTCTTGAATCAACTCTTTGAAGCACAACAACCGAAAAAAACGAGACAAATTTACTAACGCATCATACTCATACTCTGGAACCAATCCACGAGTTGCTAAAGGAATTAGATATTCCAATAAAATGTGACAATCATGACTCTTTAATCCCGAAAGCTTTTTCTCTTCCAAATTCACACAACCGCCGATATTTGAGCAAAACCCATCAGGCAACTTGAGATATTTCAAGAAGTTACAAAGACGTATTTTATTTTCGGTTGTCAAAGTGAAAGGCGCTTCTGGATAATGAACAACTCCTTCATCATTTATAGGATGTAACCATGATTTTATGTCTAAGAGTTCTAAGTCTTTACGGGCTTTAGGACCATCCTTAGTCTTCTCTTTCACATTCATTATTGTTCCCAACACGCTATCACAGATATTTTTCTCAATATGCATCACATCCAAATTATGTCTCAATAATAGCGATTTCCAATAAGGCAGACGGAAGAAAATGCTAAGTTTGTTCCAATTGTCTCCCCGTGTTTCATGATATATCTTGGTTCTCTTGCTCAGATCCACACTAAGAATTATGTCTTCTAGGTCTCGTGCTTGCTCGTAACATTCTTGCCCCGTTAACAATCTAGGGGGATCTCTATAATCAGTTCGACCATCAAACGACTCTTTATCCCTTCTGTATTTGTGCTTCGGTGGAAGGAAACGTCTATGAACCAAGTAACATTGTTTGGAACCATGAACCAATCGAAGGGATACCGTGTCGTTGTTACAACAAGGACAAGCGAATTTACCTTTCGTACTCTAGCCCGATAAATTCGCGTATGCGGGAAAGTCGTTAATGGTCCACAACAACGCCGCTCACATGTTAAAGTATTGCGAGGTGTGTGCATCAAACATTTTCACACCTATTTGCCACAGTTCATGCAACTCTTCGATCAATGGCTGGAGAAATATGACAATTGCATCTCCCGGACTCTTTGGACCCGGAATTAACATAGATAAGATGAAATTGTTAGAATCCATGCAAGTCGTGGGTGACACATTATAAGGAACAAGAATAACCGGCCAAACACTGTATGATTTTTTCCCATTTGCAAATGGCTGAAACCCATCGCTTGATAAACCCAGTCTTACGTTTCGAGATTCTGAATCAAAATCTGTATAATTTTCATCAAACGTCTTCCAAGTTAAGGAATCAGCGGGATGTCTCAACGTATCACTATCAATTCTTCCTTCTTTATGCCATTTCATCATTGGAGCCGTTTTTGAGGACATGTATAGTCTTTACAGTCTTGGTATTAAAGGGAAATATCTCAACACCTTTTTTGGAATGAATTTCCCGTTTTGCTTCTCCCGAACTGTCCCACTTGTTTGGTCGACTTTCCATCTTGAAAGACCGCAAACTCTGCAAGAATCTTCATTTATGTCGTCCTTCCAAAATAGCATACAGTTGTTCTTACATGCGTCTATCTTGTCATATTTAAGTCCGATATCAGTAATGAATTTTTTACTTTCGTAGTATGAGTTTGGTAATTCAGCGTCAATCGGTAATATGTAGTCTTTAAGCAGACGCAGCAACATATCGAACGAAGAATTCGTCCACTGACATACATTTTTTATGTGAAGTAGTTTCAGTAGTGCCGATGATTTCGTTATTCGAGCACCTTCATACAATGGCCGTTTGCAATCATCAAGCAATTTATAAAATTTATGCGCATCTTCGACTGGTTCATCGTTGCTCGGGACGTTATTAACGTTGGGGAACAAATCGTTTATAAATCCGTGCATATAACGTTCTTCGTTGACCTCTTCATTAACAGTATTATTCATCTCCGGTCTCGCATCGTTGAATTCCGGCACGGCATCCTCCGACTGATCATCGTCATCATCATCATCATCATCTAAGTCATCGGCATCTTCATCGACATCGTCATTAACAACTTGAGTAGTACGTCTCTTTTCTCCATGAAAATACCAATACTCGTAATGAACATTTATTCCATAAATGATGATGTGAGTCTTCACTTCGTCTATTTCCATAAACGGCGTGTTCAAGCATTTCACGGTTTGTCGGGATGTATTCCTAATAGCATACTCGAGGAATTTGTCAACACCTTCCTCGTAATCTGGATGATCTCGACGTAAGGTCATCCAGCTTTTATCGGGTACTTCCATATTTCTAATAAAATGGAAAACAACCGTGATTATTACTTACTTAAATTTGTCTAAATTAATTAGGATTACATAATGCTAACATAATTTCTACCTATTCTATCATTATCCAACCAATAATCAATTTAATCTAACATTATCGAAGCCCAATTCAACCTAAACAAACAATATTTCATTCATATACATTTCAAACCTAATCTAACATTATTTCATTCATATACATTTCAACAATATCTAACATTATCCAAGCCAAATTTCACCTAAACAAACATTAATATTTTATTCATATACATTTCAAACCTAATATAACATTATCCAAGCCAAATTCCACCTAAACAAACCATATTTCATCATAAACATTTCAAATCTAATCTAACCTAATCTAACCAATCTAGCACGGCAGTCTTCAATCTGGCCTAATTCAGATAACCAATCATCATTAATCTAACCCATTTTTTAAACTAATCAAACCTAGTCAAACACTATTTCAATCATATATAATTCAAATAATTCAATTCATACCTAAAATCCAATATAATACAAACATAGCAATTCTAACTTCAAATCTAATTTATTCATACATAAACCAAATCTAACATAATCAAATCTAATTCAAACAATTCAATTCATACCTAAAATCCAATATAATCCTAACAACATAAAAATCCTTAAAAACTGACCTTTTTCAGCAGTTGTGGCGGCGACGGTGGAGAGGCGCGGCGACGGTGGAGGAGGCAGCTGAAGGTGGAATAACCTCGGCGATCTTCAAGAGACGGACGGTCCTAATCCAAAATCAGACAAAATCAAACCATAATGTCAAACTTAAATTTGACATAAATCCACCAAAGTTCAAACTAAATCATAGACCAAACAAAATATAATCTAACAAACCTAATCTAACAAATCAATATAAAAACCAAATCTAACCAAAATATTGAACATATAACCTAAATCTAACATTAATCAAACAATTTCAAACCAAATCTAATAACCAAAATCAAATCTAATCCAAACAATTCAATTCTAACATAATCTCAATAACTATCAATCAAACCAAATAATCAAACCTAAAAACAAACTCAATATAAACCAATTTTGTACATTAATCAAACCTAATAACCAAACCTAAATCAAAATCAATAAACATCAATCAAAGCAATTAACCAAACCTAAATTAAACCCAATATAAACCAATTTTTAACATTAATCAAACCAAAATCAAACCTCAATCAAACCAAAATCAAACCAATCTAAACTAATAAACACCAATTTTAAACCATAATCCTAAATTAAAGAAAATCTAACATAAATCAACTTAAATCTAACAATTACAAACCAAATATAACATATATAACATTAATCTAACATATATTACCAATCAGATCACAAACCAAATCTAACATATACAAACCAAATCTAACATATATAACATTAATAATTCCTAAAAACTAACCCTAAATCTAACAAATCCTAAAAACTAACCCTAAATCTAACAAATCCTAAAAACTAACCCTATAATTAGAAACTGACCTTCAATCAGATGGACGGCGGAGGCACGGTTGAGAGCGGCGGAGGTGCGGCGGCAGTTCTTCAACCGGATCCGCGGCAGATCTTCAACCGGAGAGGCGTCTTCGCGGATTCAACAGGGGCGGCGTCTTGGCGGCGTTGTCTTCTACGGGCGGCGTCGTCTTCTTCAGCCGGAGGGAGTCGTCGATCGGATGGCGGGGGCTTCCTGTTGGCGGTGCTGGCGAAGAGAAGCGGCTGGAGAGAGAAATCGGAGAAGAAACGGGGAAAAGAGAAAGAGAAGGGTTTTTTTTAATTTAATAGTTGGTTGCCAAGAGTTATATTAAAACTCTCGGTTTTTATTTAATTAATTCCGAGAGTTTTCATATAACTCTCGGTTTTTATTATAATTAAATAAAAACCGAGAGTTTTAGTATAACTCTCGGTTTTTAATGTTTAAATTCCGAGAGTTTTAATATAACTCTCGGTTTTTGATTTTTTAATACATTTTTACAATTAAATTTAAATTCACAAAAACGAGAGGCTTTTGTAAACCTGTCGTTTTTTATGCATATTTCCGAAAGTTATATATTTAACTTTCGGTTTACAACATGACAAATTGTAAAATTATTTGGATTCTCACTTTCTAATAACGTTGAACAACATTAATTTAACACATTTGATATCCTTAAAACATTTCCCAATCCATATGATCAAACATTACACAAATACATAGGATAATCAAACATAAACATTCATATACACTTCTATATATAATCAAACACATTCATAAACATTTTAACATTAAAGACAATCTAAATTTTTAAAATAAAAACACACACTTGATTATATTACTTAGGAGTCTAGATTGGATGGTGGAAAACCAATTAATTTAACAATTTTGTGAAATGATAATTCCAAAAGTTATATAATTAACTTTCGGAAATATCAATCAAAACCGAAGGGTTTATATAAAACCCTCGTTCTTGAGAAATGTAAAACCCGAAAGTTTATATAAGACTTTCGGTTTTGATGGTTATTTCCGAAAGTTAATTATATAACTTTCGGAATTAGCACTTGACAAATTGTTAAATTCTTTGGTTTTTCACCTTCTAATGACCTTTAACAACATTAATTTAACACATTTGATGTCTTTAAAATATTGCACAATCCATATGATCAAACATTACATACATTCATAAGATAATCAAACATGAACATTCATATAGACTTCTCTATAATAATCAAACACAATCATAAATATTTGAACATGAAACACAATATTAATTTTTAAAATACAACACAAAATTGATTATATTAGTTAGAAGTTAAGATTGGCGGGTTAAAAACAAAATAATTTAACAAACTATTTAGTGTTAAAACCGAAAGTTATAAAATTAACTTTCGGTTTTGATGTGTATTTGCGAAGGTTTTAAATATACCTCTCGGTCTTAACCTTGATCAGAAGTTTTTTGGGAATTGTTAAAACCGAAGGTTTATTTGAAAACCTTCGGTTTTTACCCTTCCCCATACTTAGAAAAAAATTAGATTTTTTCACACATGGGTCAAAACCGAAGGTTTATTTGAAAACCTTCGGTTTTTACCCTTCCCCATACTTAAAAAAAATTAGATTTTTTCACACATGGGTCAAAACCGAAGGTTTATTTGAAAACCTTCGGTTTTTACCCTTCCCCATACTTAGAAAAAAATTAGATTTTTTCACACATGGGTCAAAACCAAAGGTTTATTTGAAAACCTTCGGTTTTTACCCTTCCCCATACTTAGAAAAAAATTAGATTTTTTCAAACAGGGGTCAAAACCGAAGGTTTATTTGAAAACCTTCGGTTTTTACCCTTCCCCATACTTAGAAAATATTTAGATTTTTTCAAACAGGGGTGAAAACCGAAGGTTTATTTGAAAACCTTTGGTTTTTACCCTTCCCCATACTTAGAAAAAAATTAGATTTTTTCAAACAGGGGTCAAAACCGAAGGTTTATTTAAAAACCTTCGGTTTTTACCCTTCCCCATACTTAGAAAATATTTAGATTTTTTCAAACAGGGGTCAAAACCGAAGGTTTATTTGAAAACCTTCGGTTTTTACCCTTCCCCATACTTAGAAAAAATTAGATTTTTTCAAACAGGGGTCAAAACCGAAGGTTTATTTGAAAACCTTCGGTTTTTACCCTTCCCCATACTTAGAAAATATTTAGATTTTTTCAAACAGGGGTCAAAACCGAAGGTTTATTTGAAAACCTTCGATTTTTACCCTTCCCCATACTTAGAAAAAATTAGATTTTTTCAAATAGGGGTCAAAACCAAAGGTTTATTTGAAAACCTTCGGTTTTTACGTAAAGATTTTTAAAAAAATTGGTCAAAACCGAAGGTTTTCAAATAAACCTTCGGTTTTGGCGATGCGATTTTTTTTAAAAAAGGTAATAAGTCAACAAAAACATAATTATTTAACAACATATTAAACCAAACCAAACATAATAACAATAATTCATAAATATTAAAACATAACGCATAAAAATATTAATTGGCATCGTTCGTACGAAAAACTAATAAACCCATAATAAATCTAGAAATTAATTATTAGATGGGGTGGAAGGAGGGGGTGGTTGATTCAGTCGACTCCTCAACAATACAAGTTCCTGTTCGAGATTCTCTAATCTCTGAGACATTTCGGCCCGGTCCGCTTTGATTTCACTGAGCAAACGACCTCTTTCCGCATCCCTTAATCGGATTTGTTCCATTTCCAGCGTCATCTTTCTTACCTCTTCCTCACGTGCCGCAATTTCTGATTGTGCTATCAGATTCTGGTAACACGAATGCAGTTTCTCCGGTGTACGCCGAAGTCTCTTCCATGTCGAATCATCACCCATATCCTAAATGCATTTCAGATATATGTATATATATATTAATCAAACAATTATTTCGTAAACTAGCATAAATCTAGATCTATAATATATATATATATAAACTTAAGAAATCTAAATCTTATAATAAACAAAACAAAAAAAAACAAATGAAACAAATTACCTGAACGAGAGAGGAGAAGAACCGGCTTGGAGGAGGCAGGCGGCGGCGGCGGAAGAGAGAGAAAGGAGAGATGAGTGGAATGAAAAAGAGAAGGGTTAGGGTTTGTATTTATAGAGGTTGATGTCGAAGGTTTTCATAAAACTTTCGGTTTTGATATTAGTCAAAACCGAGGATTTATTAAAGACCCTTCGGAAAAAACCAAGACCAAATTTAGAATTTTTTTTTAATGAGCAAAACCGAAGGTTCTTTGTAAAACTTTCGGAAATGAAATTTTCAAAAAAGGCAAAACCGAAGGTTCTTCGAATAACCTTCGTAATTAAAAAACTAAGGGATTTCAAAACCGAAGGTTTTTACAAAAACCTTCGCAATTAACCCACATCCAACACTTAAAATTTTTTTGGGTGTTTTGGGAAGGTAAAAACCGAAAGTTCTTTGTAGAACTTTCGGTAATAATGAATAAACCCGAAGGTTTTACACCCCACTCGGAATCTATTTTTAATCCCGAAGGATTTGTTCCTCTCGGGAGTATTTAGGAGAGGTTTACAAAACCTTCGGGAAAAACCGTCGGTAAAGGTCCTTTTTTTACCAGTGTAACAGCCGAAAAAGACATCCAGACAATCAGAGAATTTTCGATTTCATGTCTGTTATCTCAATTTAACTATCCCTAATTTTTTAACAATACCACAAGAATTACGATAACGCAGAATAAGAGCGATCAAAGTAGCACAACGCTTAGAAGTCTGCGTTGGAATTTTAATAAGTCCGCGTAAATGATGAATCATTGATCTTAATCATTTCTAATAGATTGAGAAATCGTGCTATGCTATAACTAAGTCATCATTCTTGAGCCGAAGTTCAAGAAACGATGACTAAACATTGAACAAATTCTTGGCCAAAAGTAAAAGTTCAATTGAAGGAGCAATAAATCAAATATGATCCTACACTCAAACCACAACGACAGAACAATAATACAAACAACAATCAATCAAGTGAAGAGTAATAGAGAAATAATCAATTCGAATTATAAATGATTTGAACACTTACTAGGATTTAGAGGATCTCCTAATTGACTTTGGACGAACTTCTAGGAATCGTTGTTAATCCTAGACCTAGGAATTAAGCCTAGGTTATATAGTAAAGCATGTCTGCGATCATTTTCCCACCATTTTTAATTAAGTAGAAACTGCTCTCGGCCTGGCTCAATGGCGTTAAATGATAAAAAAAAAGTTACTAACAATTAACAAATGAAAGTCTCAGTTCGTAGCTTCAATTTGATAGGTCATTCATCCCTTTGGTGCAGTGTAATATTTGCTCTTGGAATTCGATGTTTTAGTTGTTTCAACAATGACAACTAGCATTCGGGTGCGCTCTTAGATGAATCCTAAAAAAAAGTCTTTTTAGAAATTGTAAAATAAAAATACTCAAAAAAATATGAGAACCATGAATAATATTAGAGCAATATAAAAGGTGTAAATATTTGCATGATTTTTTACTAACTAACTAATGTAACGAAGAAAACATTGAATTATATTAGAGAAGAAAACAAATAATGATAGTCTCGTGAAATATGTCAATTCAAGTCCCATAATGAAATTTAATAAAACATATGAAATTGACAATCTATTAATGTTTTACAATCTTCATACTTGATAATAATGATAAATCAATAAAAATGAATGTTCATAAATTTTATCTCCAGTGAAGATTCACATATGTGAATCGAAAAGGAATTAATTGCAAAAAAATCTCCTCCATTACAAATTGCGATTTAGTGCAACACCTTAGATGGTAGAAAAAACAATATCTTTAGACGCACAGACCAATAATAATATTATCTAGTTCGAACTGCCTTATAAACAAATTGAATAGGAAGACCAAATAAAGATTTGAACCCATGGTCTCATATATGAAATGTGAACACATTTACCGTTAAACCACTTGTGATTATTGATTTTAGTTTATAATTTTGTGAATGCATATATTTTAGGTAAATTTTTTACCACTTATTTTAAATATGTTGTTATATAAATAATATAATTATATAAATTATAAAATAATTAGTATAAATATAATTATTATGTATATATATAATTATTTATTAATATATTACTATACATATTATAAAATAATTAATATATATAATTATTTAATAATATATATACTTATATATAGATAATAAAATAATTAATAAAAATATAAAATAAACGCAGCCTAAACCGTGAAAACGGGGTTGTGGGAGCTCGACCTTTATAGCAATTTATGAATTAATTATTATTATTATTATTATATATATATATATATATATATATTTAGATTAATTAAATTTTTATTACTATAATTTACTCTTTAAAGATTTTATAATTTATAAATTATTTAATTTTATAAATACAAATTGAATTTATATTTAAAATTTTAAAAATAAATAAATAATAATTGAAAAAGAATGAAGATAAGGTGAAAGGTTAGAGTTGAAACCAACTTTTCTATTTAATTTCATTTCATGTTTTTTTTTTTGACAGAAAACTTTATTATTTAGTAATTTTATGACAAAATTATATATATTTTGGTGTCATAAATTATTAAAAATGAAAAGTTTAAAAACGAATAAACCTATAATAACAGGGAAATTTGACGAAATGACCTTAAAGATTTGGGTAATGAGTTTCTGACGAGAGCGCATAATTTAAAATGCGCTGGTGACCAATTTATATTTTTTTTCGAAATTTCCCCCTGTCGCGAGACGCAACCAGATGCTATGTGAAAAGTCCACAATGGCCTGTGAAACAAAAAATTGCGTCTCGCCATTACCGGTTGCGGGGTTGCGTCTCTAGACTTTTCGAAAAAAAAAAAAGTTAAAAAAAAAAAAATTGTCACTAGTTAATTTAATTTTATACGCGTGTCAAGTAAGGTGATGTTTAGTATCATCTAGTCAAATTTCCCTACCAAATAAGGATTGACCAGACTGCTCTGAGCTCTCTACTTTATTTCACATATCCCCAATTCTCAATCCAAAATTCCCATGTCGGATCCAACCCTTCCTTCGAACTCTCCGAACCAGCCTATGTCCGACAATCCAGCTTCCGACGGCGGCGACCCTATTCAGGAGGACCCTCTTCTAAAATCTGGCAGTTTCATTGAGCCAACTTTCAAAGATGACCACCCAGCGCGAAACGGCGATGTGCAAAGCCCTAATCCCCTGCATGAAGCTGAACCATCCTCCGCACAATCGAAGCGCCCTTTCAAACCTGTCTCTGCGCCGGAGAGGCCGGATTGGCTGCCGGAAGGTTGGGGATTTGATTTCAGGATCCGAAACTCCGGTGTCTCTGCAGGGACGTATGATAGGGTAACTCACTTTCTTGCTCGCTTCAGATTTTGATTTCATTTGCTCCGTCAATTTTATCAAACATTCTTGCATGTTGTCTGTTTTGGAGTTTTTGCTAGTGTTAGGTTTTGAGATTGAAAAGTATTTAGATTTTAGAGTTATTAGATTTAGATTAACAATAACTGAGTTGAGAATCACACTACACTGTTCTTGGTTTCACAGTGTATTAAGTTTTCATTCATTAATGCTTGAAACGTAGCTGGAGATGTTTGATAGACCAAAAGGCATGACCTTAGATTCGTAGAGTCCTGAATGTGTGCAAAATGCGGTTTTATAAACATCTTCTTCCTTAGCTCTGATTTGGTGATAAATCCAGTTTAGAAAATACTGAGGCTCCATATAATTCATCTAACATTTCATCTACAGCTCGAATATGATATTCATCCTTTATTGTTAATTCATTAAACTTACGGTAATCCAAACAGAAACACCAAGAACCATCCTTCTTTTTTACTAAAATCACTGGTGACGCAAACGAGGTAGTGCTTTCTTGTATGAACCCTGACTTTTGCATTTCTGCCACCAGATTTTCAATTTTGCTCTTCTGAATGAATGGATACCTATATGGTCGTTCATTTGGAGGTTGAGCTCCCGGTATCAATTCGATGGCACGGTCCATCTTCCGTTTTGGTGGTAAGTCAACAGGAGGATCAAAGACTTTGCTGAATTGAGTTATTAGTTTCTGTATAGCTGGTTCTGGACTATATATTTTCTCCTTGTCGCATACATCTTTCTGTCTCTTTAGTCTCAGTTGTTATTATGTAATAAAATTGACCCACTAAACAACCAAAACCCTTTTATGGTCATCCAATCGACACTCAGCACCATGTCACATCCTCCCAACTTAATCTTTCGGACGTCCATATTGAAATCATAGTCTTACATTTTCCATGCTAAACCAGAACATATAAACCTACTGCAAATTCTCAATCTGTATGCAATGGTAACCTGTAGGGGAATCGTTTCTTTCAACACACAGCCCAATTGTGTAGTTGTTCCTTCATCAATGAAAGAATAAGTGCTACTGCTGTCGATGAGTATTGAGACACTCTTCTTCTTGATTTGACCCATAATTTTGAGTGTAGAATTATTCGTCCTTCCATTTAATAGCATGTATAGAAATTTCTCCATCGTTGTTTATTACTTCTACGTTGGTCTCCTCCTCTAATGTTAGCTTGTCTTCCAATTGTCATCTGGTCTTTTGATATTGAACAACTGTCGATTCAGACAAACATGGTCGCCTGTACATTTACCCTCGCACTTGAATCAAATCCCTTTAACTATACATTGTGCTCTTCTTTCCCTCTTCTGTGCATAGATCAAATCCTCAGGAGGAAGTTCAAAAACATTTTTATGTGCGATCAGTTTGACTATACTGCTTAAATTTCCCTTCCATGGTAGTTTCAGTTTGACTATACTGCTTAAATTTCCCTTCCATGGTAGTTTTGGCTGAGTCAAATTTGGAGTGCCCTACACTAACTTTGTTATCTTCTTCGTTTTACCAATCAGGTAGGAATTCGTATTTGGATTTTGCTAGTTTAATATTTTGTGTAACGAGTTAGGTTCCATAATTTTTAGTAATTTCTTTAGCCCATCACTCAATCCTCCCATAAAACATTGAATATTTGAATGTAATAATCTTCCTTCGGTGGTAAGCGTTTAGCTGCAATGAGCGCTCACAATCCACGGCATTCATATATGTAATCTTTCAATGTATCTGTTTGTTTCTATTGATGAAATTCAGCGATAACGTTTTGGTGTCCTGCTTCTTGGATGCCATTAAAATTTTGTCAGTAAATTTCTCCCAACTAGGTGTATCATGGTCAATCAGATAATCAACAAACCACGAATCAGCTTCTCCCGCCAAAAATACGTAGCATAATTCATTTTATCGCTATCTTGTATAGTAAAGTTCGAAAAAACTTGTTAGCCCTACGAATCCAACCTCTCGGATTAGACCCATCAAAACAATCCAAATCTATCATTGGTTGCTTAGTTGCCAATCCTTCAACATAATTTAACGAAACTGTTTCTGTATTATGAACCCGAGGCATTGGCGAATTAAACATCGGACTAGCGTTATGTATTTCTGGTTGCTTATCTGGTCTCCTAAACATACCATCTCTTTCTACCTTAATCACAGGTGATACTCTTATCGGTATAGATTGTGAATTCAAAAACTCACCTTTGTCATTTGCATTGTGGTTCGTATTCAAATTTTTTGACTCAAGCATCGTAACTAAATTTGTCTCCATCTTTTCAATCCTATCTCCTATAACCTTCAAAGAATCGTTGATCTGTTTCGCTGTTTCTCGTTGTATTTCTTCCGACATGGAATTGAATCTAGCTTCTACCTCGTTTAAACGATCGGACATACTTTCCACTGTTTTTTCCCTACTTTTGGAACGAGTGGTAATTGTCATGGCAGCGGTTTCATTCCGAGAATCATGAGCTCTGATATCACTTGTCGTGTTCCTGATGAATCAGGATGCTATCAATGAATCAGAAATTGAACAAGAGTATAAAGAGATTAGAAATGCAGAAGAAAGAATTGGTAGAGAGGAACTTAAAAGATAGAAAAGATTCCAAGAGCTAACCCTTGATGAATCTTTTTAGACAGGAGAGAAAGTGGTTTACGTCTATTTCAACTGCCCTCCTTTTCAATGTTTACTAAGTTTTTATTCTATTACAAACTAATTAAAAGTGAAGAAGTTAAAACCTCCAATCATTTGTCGCCATTAGTATACTGTAGTCGTGCACATTAGGTTCACGACAGTTAACGATCAAATACTAAATCAACAAATTAGTCGCCTCTAGTCTATTGATATAAATTGTTGAAGAAGCTTTCACAATCTTAAGAAGAAGAACGGAAAAGAAGATTTTTGTTGGGTGAGTAATTATGCGATATTGTTTGAAGGAGGTACAACCATTTTATGTACTTTAGATGACATATAATGAGGTCTCCATAAGTTATTGTGATAGAATTTTGTAAGTAGGGTATATTTTTTTTATAATTAACAAAGAATTAACGAGAATACAATAAATCAATCATATGATTTGAACAAATTCTTGGCCAAAAGTAAAAGTTCAATTGAAGGAACAATAAATCAAATATGATCCTACACTCAAACAAAAACGAGAATACAAGAATACAAACCACAATCAATCATGATTGGAGACTTCAAAAAACTAATAAGTAATAGAGAGATAATCAATTCGAATTACAAATGATTTGAACAATTACTAGGATTTAGAAGATCTCATAATTGTCTTTGAACGAACTTCTAGGAATCGTTGTTAATCCTAGACCTAGGAATTGAGCCTAGGTTATATAGTAAAGAATGTCTGCTATTATTTTTCCACCCTTTTTAATTAAGCAAAAACTGTTCTCGGCCTGGCTCAAGGACGTTAAATGATAAATAAAGTTACTAACAATTAACAATTGAAAGTCACGGTTCATTGTTTCAACTTGATAGGTCATTCATACCTTTGGTGCAGCGTAATATTTGTTCTTGGAATTTGAATTTTTATTTGTTTCAACAACGACAACTAGCATTCGGGTGCGTCTCTTAGATGAACGACGGTGAATAACAGGTAGAAGTTGGTTCATATTTGTAGCTGATTCATATGTGTACCTGATTCTCATGTCATTATTATGGTATGTCATGGGTTCCGAATAGTGCACTGTAGTGTCGTCATTCTTTGGTTAGATTGATAGTCGGGTTCTAGAGAAAAATGAGTATTTGACTTGCTCCCCGACTAAATAGATAAGAGGATTACTATTTCTGGAAGCAAACTTTGTGCGGATTATTTTTTTACTATTTTCTTCAAAATATAATCATATTAATAAAAAATTCAAATAAACTTACTATATATTATTCACTTATTTTTTATATTTTTATTTATTTTGGCTAACACCCAAAAATCCAAATTTTGATTAATACGAAAATCGATTAAAATGTGTTTTTTGGAATGAATTGTTTTAATATAATTTCATTTTAGAAAGATTGTATATAAATTATGTTGGCTCAAAATTTTTTAAAATGTATATTAAGTGTAAAAATCTAGTTATACATCTTTATTTTTAGGCTATGATTGAAATTGAAGGTAAGTGACAACTTAAATGTTGAAATAGACGTTAATATTTTAAAACTATTTTAATTTCTCAATGAATTAGGTTAAGACTTGTTTAGATTTAAGACAATTTTTTTTTGGTTTAAATTTAAAATAAGAGAAAAACATAAAGATAATAATGTGGATGGGTGCAAAAAAAAATGTTACAAGTTCAATGGTTTAAATAGGTGGAAAACAGATAATTTTATGAAAAACATGTTGAAATTTGAAAGATATAATTTGTTTGTATATTTTTTTTAATTATAGAGTTTAAAGATATTTTTAATGATTGATTTTATTTAGGCAACTTCAAAATTATCCTATATTCCTAAGTCGAGAGAAATGTTATTGTTGAATAAGAAAACTAATATTGAAGTACTTGTGAGGTTATCTCAATTTAATATATCTCAAACATTAATATCTTTGTCATGGTATATATATATACTTTTAGGGTTTATCTTCCATTATCAGTTTCTTCTTTTTTCTCTCTGTTGTTACCATGGCTGCGCAGACGACTATACCATCTATTTTCCCAGGTTTTAGATTCTCGCCGACTGACGGAGAATGGGTTCATTACAATCTCAATAAGAGGCTACAGGGATCGGAGAAGAGCGTTTATGTCATTCCAACCAAGGGTTTTCCAGGTGAAGTTCAAGATCCAAACTCTCTCTCTCTCAGTTTCATTAACATGAATATATATATATATATATATATATATATATATATGGAACTTTGAAGAACAGGACCTTTTCTCATATGGGTATCTTTCCTTTTCAATTTTATTCAACTCATCCATCAGTCCGTACTGCTTTCTGAAAAAGATATTCATATTTATTCAAGTTATTTATGTTTCTCCCTCTAAAATTTTTACCTTATTTTGTTACCTAGGGCATATATATGTACCCTTTATATATGTATATGTGTAACTTTTCTTTTCAATCCATGTAATACTTCTCTTTTCCTTTTTACAACCTATTCAGACTCATTAATTTCTTTAATTAGTTAGGTTTTGTTCATCTCAGGATCTATCTGTTACTTATGTATAGAGTAGATGCTTACAAATTAATTTGCATCCTTAATTAGTAAGATCCTTTCCACACTGACTAACTAATCAACTAATCTGATTGATTTTCTTCAAGACTTTAAGTAAGTATCTTGGAAAGGCTAGGGTTCTTTAGTACTATTATTCAAAACAAGGTTTCAGATTGAGAACCTTGAAAAGGTTTACTTATTCATAGTGAATGAGGTGAGGATGATCATACTTTAGAGGAAGTCTCTTCTAATTCCTCTCCTTTAATTTGGTTCAAGATCCCTGTAGGAAGATATATTATGGATAGAAAGTTTCACTAAAGACTTGTGTTTTGGACCTTTGATGAAGATATCATACAAGTTGATTCATATTTGAGCTATATCACAATTTAATTTGCGAATTCCACATGGAGCAGTACCGGAAACTTGAGCAGATTTGATTTCAACAAAAATCTGTGTAGCTTAATTTTGGTAAATGAAGTTCCTCTAATAGTCTCCTTATTTAGCCATATGCCATGACATGTACATATGCTGCAGCAACATATTCTAATTCATACTTTGGTTTAAAGTATGACAATGACTTATTTTTTCAATTTCCATTAAATATGATTATTTTTTAAGAAAATTTCAAAATCTGTAAAGTTTTTTCTATCATCAATGTCTTCACAAAAATATTACAATATATAACTAGACTCACCTTCAATTTTAAGTGACTTGTGAACAAGTAGTACATTCATTAATCAATTGTACCTCCTTATACTTTTCAAATATCTCAAACTTTTCACTAAAAAATAATTGAATTCATTGTTTCTCTATCTTCAATATTTTACAATTCATATGAAATTGAAGATGTCATTCACATGCCTTTCTTGAGATATGATAATATCTACTACAATTTGTTTCACTTCTAAGCCTAAATAAGATGACTTGAGTCCCATGTCTGTCCTTTCAAACATATATATTCTCTTTTAATTCGTCAAAGAAGTGTTTGATTTATTTATGAAAATAAGATCTTCAAGTCCCATATATAAATTTCTCACTCCCTTCAAGTCACAATGAGATTAATAATCAAATAGTCTCATAGTCTACTCAATATTCTTTATTGTAACTTTTTACCACAAGCCATTTTTTTATTAGTTTTTGTATTGTACACTTTAACTCTAATTGTTTTATGGTAATTTAGAAGTAGAATCAGTTCTTAATATATTTATTAATTTTGAAGTACATTCATCTCATTTTTTCTAGGCTGTCTCTATATTTTTATCTTAAGGCATCATCAAAAGTTATCACTTGCATTATACAAGAAATGTACAATTCAATAGTATCAAAATAACCTCTTGTAAACTCTACTTAGGGTGAAGTCATTATTAAATATTGACAGAGTATAATAAATTAATTAATATTAGTTTGCACTAATTCAAGTGGATGGTTGCTCTTTATGTATAGCTTATGTGGGAAAATTTTGTCTTATATGTTTTTTTAGAATTCATATTTTACATGATTGATTGGGATTGGATTAATTGGGACATCTCTTTCACCGTCACTTTCTCATTCACAAATTTGAGAGTCAAATTATTATCTGATTATGCGCCAAAACCATGTTTAAAGATGTTATGTTTTTAAACTAATTATTTATTCTCTCTTTATCCAGGACTGTGTCTCTTTTTTCTTGCCCATGCCCGTTTTCTGTTTTTTTTCATTCATCGTGTTTGAAGTAAGTTTAGCTTCATAGAACTCTAACAGTTATCCATTTACAACTTATGCAAATTTTGAAGGATTTAATGCAGAAATGGCGCCCATGGAAACTTTCCAGATTACTTTTCAAGATGCAGCAATAGGTTGTAATTGTTATGATTTTGAAGGAGGCAGAGGGGTGAACTAGAGGAGAAGAAACAGTATCAACATCGAAAACAATATCATGGAGGTAATTCTTTCTTTTTTTTCATTTAGGAAGAAGAGACAACACATTTCAAAACTACTTTACTTTCAAATAAAAAATCACAACTACTTTACTTTTATTAAATTTTAAATATAAAAATAAAAGATTTAAATAATTTATTTAACAAAATTTCAAATAACTTATACTTTTTTATTCTAACAATTGTTTTCAAAAAAACATATAAATTCCTAAAAACACTAGTTTGGTTTGTGGTGTTTTAGAATTTGTATGGGATTTTGTGCAAAAAAGAATGTTGTTTGATATAAAAATTAGGTTATTTGTGTTAAGATAAATTACTAAGCTCAAAATGCTTTCTATGCTAGTTATTAGTTTCTATTTTATTTGGAATATGGGGATTTATTCCCATGACAAAGTTAGTTGATACTGAACTGTTAATGGTTTGTTATTCCAATCATAATGATAAATAATGCTCAAGTCTTTACTTACATCTACTCTTCTGAAACTCTTAACTACCAAGTACTATATAAACAAATGATAACAAATGATATATAAGCAATTATATAAGCAATGCTTAAGTCTTTAAGTATATTCAAACTTATGAAAAAAGAACTTTAATTCTCCTTAAGTTGTGAAATGATAAAATATTAGACTGAAAAGAATATTCAGTATATATGTGGTTCATAATTTAAATCCTTAAAAAAACTATGCATTATTCTATACATGAACTAGCATTCTATTTTTTTTAAGGTAAACCATATTTTTGGAAACAAACAAATTAATGCTTAAATAACTAATATTTGATTTTTATTCTGTACTAAGTCAATTTCGTTTCAAATCGTCGTTTTAGACCCCAAAAAAAGTGGAGAATTATTTTGAGATAGGCATACTAAAACGACTAGTTTCGGATACTACAGAAAAGGTAAGTTAAATCAAATATAATATTCTCTATTTTTCTTTCTTCATTTTTTTCTTAATTTATTGTTTATGCAAAGTAGAGTCCTATGAACAGTAATAAAAGTTAAAAAATAAATAAATTGACATCAAATGCAAAAATATCAAATGAATTGAGTTTTGATCAATTAAATGTTTCGATTCATTAAGTTAGATGGTCATTAAAGGTTGTATTCAGTGATAGATGGTGTACATTTATTGGTCGTGAATTGTATAAGAATCAACAATCCATGTTTGGAATGCTTATAAGTTTGCCAAACAAGGGTTATTTATTTTGGTATAGTTTCATTATCACTAAATGCACTCCACTTGTCACTAGATATATCAGTTAGTGACCATCTAACCTAATCGGGCACATTCATTTGATCAAAGCTCTATTCATCGGATCTTTTTATTCGATCTTCTTATTCGATGTTGATTTCTTCCTCTTTTGGCTTTTATTGCTGCTCAGAGTGGTCTTCTCTGAGTAAACTATAAATTAAGAAAAATCAAAACTATAAATTGAGATATATATATATATTTTTTTTTTGGCTTACATTTTCTGTAGTGTCCGAAGTTTGTCGTTTTAGCATTCCTATCTCAAGGTAATCTTTCATTTTCTTTTTGGACCTGAAACGACGGTTTGAAACAAAGTCGATGTAGTAATTCAGAAAAACCACATATATATTAGTTATTTATGAAACTACATATTAGTTATTTATGCAACAACTTGTTTGTTTCCAAAAATTTGGTTTAGCTTTCAAAATTATAGACTGATGTTCATAGATAAGATAATGAGACAACTTTGTTAAGGATTTGAATCGTGAACCTATTTGGTTTAGATTAAATTCAAATATATTTGTTAGTAGCAAATTAATAATAAGAAATTCAAACTTAGATTCTTAATTCTAATACATTTCATTTAAATATGCAATCAGTGTGTATCAATTAGTCACAACCAGTTTTTGAATAATGTTAAAAATTTAACAGTATTTTTTTCATACAAAATTATTTTATAATTAAAATTTAAAAAAAATTTAAAATATTGTTATCAATGACTAAATAAGTTCAACTATTATGAACTCATTCTAAATCTCAATTATTTAAATAAATAATAATATAATTATTTTAAATATACATATAAACATTATTTTTAAAATAAAAGATAAAATATAATTTATAGAAAAACAATAAATTTTAAATGATCATTAAGGATCAAAGTTACCCTAATACTCGTTTTGGTTCAATTTAACCGTTATGCTAATATTTTTATATTCGAATATATAATTAATAAAACCCTACAAGAGAACCCTCCAAGAAGAGAGATATCTAGGTTAGGGTGAAAAAAAAAAAACAGGTAAAATTATTTTTAATTTCTTAATTTTTTCAAATCTAATTCAATGTTTGATGAATATTTATTTACTTTCTTTTTCTTTCTATTTTTCAACTTCATTTCAAATTTTTTTTAAACCCAACTTAACTCCAAATTATGATTCTTCCTATATTTCGTCCTCATCTTAACACATTCTACACCATGTCCACATTAAAATTAAGGTCTCATTATTGAAACATAATTCTCTAATAACCTAATATTCAATTGTATCAACCATAATAATTAAGATAAATCATGATCAAATAAAAAAACAAAATCAATTATTTCTTTTTAAATATTTATTTTGATAGTATCTTTTTAACTAAAAACTCCAATAATCCATAAACAAACAAGTTATGAAATGTTTTCAAAGTTTTGTTTGTCACTAATTAATCTCAGTCTTAGTGTGAGTTCGTTACTTTTGTAAAAAAAAAATTATGTTTAATGTTATTGACATTTTTTTTTGATTAATATGTACGTCAAATATATTTCTTAATAGAGACCATCTTAGAACAAACTATTAGAATGCACGGGTAAACAAACTAAGTAGTTGAACTTCTTCCCTCATTCTAATTGGATACTTATTTAAAATTTCTTTTGTACGATTAAAAGTCGCTCATTTATTAAAAAGTAATAGTTTGATTCGCATGGTATTAGTTTCATTTCTTATCATTCTCTCGAATCTCATAATACAAAATTAGGAACCAAAATAATAAGCTTGACTCGAGTTAGTTTGTAAACATATTTGTCGATAGATATACTTGGCTCTTTAAAAGTCGCCACCTAATTTACATTTAAAAAATTAGGAAAATAAATAGTTTTCAAAAATTCATTATTTATGGGTTCGTTGCTTGGTTATGTGTGAAAAATGCATCAGCGCTATGACAAACACGCCCCTTCATAATGACGAAACATAACATATTCAATAAGGAATTAACATGTAAATCAAAATTAATTAACATTAACATGATTCCACATAAATCATCCTTAATTTATGTATGGATGCTAAAGTAGTCCCCTTCTTCAAGCTACTCGTGAGATGTAATCAAACCTTCTTCATTCGATTGACAACACACGATTGATGGATGGAAGTGAATTGTCCATAATCCCACAATCGCGAAAGACTTGACCATAGACTCTTAGGAGGATGACGCTTCGCTCACGAGCACTAAGAAATCCTTATTTTAGCTTTTGTTAAGAAATACAAATGATCTCTACGAATAACGCATGATTCAAAAATCAACTAGTGATCAAACTAACATTACTTATCACTTACCAGAGTCCTCGTGAAATATCGAAGAACAATGAACAGCCGAAAAAGACATCCAGACAATTAGAGAATTTTTGATTTCATGTCTGTCATCTCAATTTAAAAATCCCTAAATCTTTAACAATACCATAAGAATTATGATAACGCAGAATAAGAGAGATCAAAGCAGCACAACACCTGGAACAAATCAATGTCTAATCGGTTAACATTTTTATTGAAATTTCAATAAGTCTGTGTAAATGATGAATCATTGATCTTAATCATTTCTAATAATAGATTGAGAAATCGTGTTATGTTATAACTAAGTCATCATTCTTGAGCCGAAGTTCAAGAAACGAAGACTAAACATTGAACAAATTCTTGGCCAAAAGTAAAAGTTCAATTGAAGGAACAGTAAATCAAATATGATCCTACACTCAAACAAAAACGAGAATACAAGAATACAAACCACAATCAATCATGATTGGAGACTTAAAAAAACAAATAAGTAATAGAGATAATCAATTCGAATTACAAATGATTTGAACAATTACTAGGATTTAGAAGATCTCCTAATTGTCTTTGGACGAACTTCTAGGAATCGTTGTTAATCCTAGATCTAGGAATTAAGCCAAGGTTATATAGTAAAGAATGTCTGCGATTATTTTTCCACCATTTTTAATTAAGCAAAAACTGTTCTCGGCCTGGCTCAAGGACGTTAAATGATAAATAAAGTTACTAACAATTAACAATTGAAAGTCACGGTTCGTTGTTTCAACTTAATAGGTCATTCATACCTTTGGTGCAGCGTAATATTTGTTCTTGGAATTTGAATTTTTATTTGTTTCAACAACGACAACTAGCATTCGGGTGCGTCTCTTAGATGAACGACGGTGAATAACAGGTAGAAGTTGGTTCATATTTGTAGCTGATTCATATGTGTACCTGATTCTCATGTCATTATTATGGTATGTCATGGGTGCCGAATAGTGCACTGTAGTGTCGTCATTCTTTGGTTAGATTGATAGTCGGGTTCTAGAGAAAAATGAGGATTTGACTTGCTCCCCGACTAAATAGATAAGAGGATTACTATTTCTGGAAGCAAACTTTGTGCGGATTATTTTTTTACTATTTTCTTCAAAATATAATCATATTAATATAAAATTCAAATAAACTTACTATATATTATTCACTTATTTTTTATATTTTTATTTATTTTGGCTAACACCCAAAAATCCAAATTTTGATTAATACGAAAATCGATTAAAATGTGTTTTTTGGAATGAATTGTTTTAATATAATTTCATTTTAGAAAGATTGTATATAAATTATGTTGGCTCAAAATTTTTTAAAATGTATATTAAGTGTAAAAATCTAGTTATACATCTTTATTTTTAGGCTAGGATTGAAATTGAAGGTAAGTGACAACTTAAATGTTGAAATAGACGTTAATATTTTAAAACTATTTTAATTTCTCAATGAATTAGGTTAAGACTTGTTTAGATTTAAGACAATTTTTTTTTGGTTTAAATTTAAAATAAGAGAAAAACATAAAGATAATAATGTGGATGGGTGCAAAAAAAAATGTTACAAGTTCAATGGTTTAAATCGGTGGAAAACAGATAATTTTATGAAAAACATGTTGAAATTTGAAAGATATAATTTGTTTGTATATTTTTTTTAATTATAGAGTTTAAAGATATTTTTAATGATTGATTTTATTTAGGCAACTTCAAAATTATCCTATATTCCTAAGTCGAGAGAAATGTTATTGTTGAATAAGAAAACTAATATTGAAGTACTTGTGAGGTTATCTCAATTTAATATATCTCAAACATTAATATCTTTGTCATGGTATATATATATACTTTTAGGGTTTATCTTCCATTATCAGTTTCTTCTTTTTTCTCTCTGTTGTTACCATGGCTGCGCAGACGACTATACCATCTATTTTCCCAGGTTTTAGATTCTCGCCGACTGACGGAGAATTGGTTCATTACAATCTCAATAAGAGGCTACAGGGATCGGAGAAGAGCGTTTATGTCATTCCAACCAAGGGTTTTCCAGGTGAAGTTCAAGATCCAAACTCTCTCTCTCAGTTTCATTAACATGAATATATATATATATATATATATATATATATATATATATATATATATATATATATATATATATATATGGAACTTTGAAGAACAGGACCTTTTTCTCATATGGGTATCTTTCCTTTTCAATTTTATTCAACTCATCCATCAGTCCGTACTGCTTTCTGAAAAAGATATTCATATTTATTCAAGTTATTTATGTTTCTCCCTCTAAAATTTTTACCTTATTTTGTTACCTAGGGCATATATATGTACCCTTTATATATGTATATGTGTAACTTTTCTTTTCAATCCATGTAATACTTCTCTTTTCCTTTTTACAACCTATTCAGACTCATTAATTTCTTTAATTAGTTAGGTTTTGTTCATCTCAGGATCTATCTGTTACTTATGTATAGAGTAGAGGCTTACAAATTAATTTGCATCCTTAATTAGTAAGATCCTTTCCACACTGACTAACTAATCAACTAATCTGATTGATTTTCTTCAAGACTTTAAGTAAGTATCTTGGAAAGGCTAGGGTTCTTTAGTACTATTATTCAAAACAAGGTTTCAGATTGAGAACCTTGAAAAGGTTTACTTATTCATAGTGAATGAGGTGAGGATGATCATACTTTAGAGGAAGTCTCTTCTAATTCCTCTCCTTTAATTTGGTTCAAGATCCCTGTAGGAAGATATATTATGGATAGAAAGTTTCACTAAAGACTTGTGTTTTGGACCTTTGATGAAGATATCATACAAGTTGATTCATATTTGAGCTATATCACAATTTAATTTGCGAATTCCACATGGAGCAGTACCGGAAACTTGAGCAGATTTGATTTCAACAAAAATCTGTGTAGCTTAATTTTGGTAAATGAAGTTCCTCTAATAGTCTCCTTATTTAGCCATATGCCATGACATGTACATATGCTGCAGCAACATATTCTAATTCATACTTTGGTTTAAAGTATGACAATGGCTTATTTTTTTAATTTCCATTAAATATGATTATTTTTTAAGAAAAATTCAAAATCTGTAAAGTTTTTTCTATCATCAATGTCTTCACAAAAATATTACAATATATAACTAGACTCACCTTCAATTTTAAGTGACTTGTGAACAAGTAGTACATTCATTAATCAATTGTTCCTCCTTATACTTTTCAAATATCTCAAACTTTTCACTAAAAAATAATTGAATTCATTGTTTCTCTATCTTCAATATTTTACAATTCATATGAAATTGAAGATGTCATTCACATGCCTTTCTTGAGATATGATAATATCTACTACAATTTGTTTCACTTCTAAGCCTAAATAAGATGACTTGAGTCCCATGTCTGTCCTTTCAAACATATATATTCTCTTTTAATTCGTCAAAGAAGTGTTTGATTTATTTATGAAAATAAGATCTTCAAGTCCCATATATAAATTTCTCACTCCCTTCAAGTCACAATGAGATTAATAATCAAATAGTCTCATAGTCTACTCAATATTCTTTATTGTAACTTTTTACCACAAGCCATTTTTTTATTAGTTTTTGTATTGTACACTTTAACTCTAATTGTTTTATGGTAATTTAGAAGTAGAATCAGTTCTTAATATATTTATTAATTTTGAAGTACATTCATCTCATTTTTTCTAGGCTGTCTCTATATTTTTATCTTAAGGCATCATCAAAAGTTATCACTTGCATTATACAAGAAATGTACAATTCAATAGTATCAAAATAACCTCTTGTAAACTCTACTTAGGGTGAAGTCATTATTAAATATTGACAGAGTATAATAAATTAATTAATATTAGTTTGCACTAATTCAAGTGGATGGTTGCTCTTTATGTATAGCTTATGTGGGAAAATTTTGTCTTATATGTTTTTTTAGAATTCATATTTTACATGATTGATTGGGATTGGATTAATTGGGACATCTCTTTCACCGTCACTTTCTCATTCACAAATTTGAGAGTCAAATTATTATCTGATTATGCGCCAAAACCATGTTTAAAGATGTTATGTTTTTAAACTAATTATTTATTCTCTCTTTATCCAGGACTGTGTCTCTTTTTTCTTGCCCATGCCCGTTTTCTGTTTTTTTTCATTCATCGTGTTTGAAGTAAGTTTAGCTTCATAGAATTCTAACAGTTATCCATTTACAACTTATGCAAATTTTGAAGGATTTAATGCAGAAATGGCGCCCATGGAAACTTTCCAGATTACTTTTCAAGATGCAGCAATAGGTTGTAATTGTTATGATTTTGAAGGAGGCAGAGGGGTGAACTAGAGGAGAAGAAACAGTATCAACATCGAAAACAATATCATGGAGGTAATTCTTTCTTTTTTTTCATTTAGGAAGAAGAGACAACACATTTCAAAACTACTTTACTTTCAAATAAAAAATCACAACTACTTTACTTTTATTAAATTTTAAATATAAAAATAAAAGATTTAAATAATTTATTTAACAAAATTTCAAATAACTTATACTTTTTTATTCTAACAATTGTTTTCAAAAAAACATATAAATTCCTAAAAACACTAGTTTGGTTTGTGGTGTTTTAGAATTTGTATGGGATTTTGTGCAAAAAAGAATGTTGTTTGATATAAAAATTAGGTTATTTGTGTTAAGATAAATTACTAAGCTCAAAATGCTTTCTATGCTAGTTATTAGTTTCTATTTTATTTGGAATATGGGGATTTATTCCCATGACAAAGTTAGTTGATACTGAACTGTTAATGGTTTGTTATTCCAATCATAATGATAAATAATGCTCAAGTCTTTACTTACATCTACTCTTCTGAAACTCTTAACTACCAAGTACTATATAAACAAATGATAACAAATGATATATAAGCAATTATATAAGCAATGCTTAAGTCTTTAAGTATATTCAAACTTATGAAAAAAGAACTTTAATTCTCCTTAAGTTGTGAAATGATAAAATATTAGACTGAAAAGAATATTCAGTATATATGTGGTTCATAATTTAAATCCTTAAAAAAACTATGCATTATTCTATACATGAACTAGCATTCTATTTTTTTTAAGGTAAACCATATTTTTGGAAACAAACAAATTAATGCTTAAATAACTAATATTTGATTTTTATGCTGTACTAAGTCAATTTCGTTTCAAATCGTCGTTTTAGACCCCAAAAAAAGTGGAGAATTATTTTGAGATAGGCATACTAAAACGACTAGTTTCGGATACTACAGAAAAGGTAAGTTAAATCAAATATAATATTCTCTATTTTTCTTTCTTCATTTTTTTCTTAATTTATTGTTTATGCAAAGTAGAGTCCTATGAACAGTAATAAAAGTTAAAAAATAAATAAATTGACATCAAATGCAAAAATATCAAATGAATTGAGTTTTGATCAATTAAATGTTTCGATTCATTAAGTTAGATGGTCATTAAAGGTTGTATTCAGTGATAGATGGTGTACATTTATTGGTCGTGAATTGTATAAGAATCAACAATCCATGTTTGGAATGCTTATAAGTTTGCCAAACAAGGGTTATTTATTTTGGTATAGTTTCATTATCACTAAATGCACTCCACTTGTCACTAGATATATCAGTTAGTGACCATCTAACCTAATCGGGCACATTCATTTGATCAAAGCTCTATTCATCGGATCTTTTTATTCGATCTTCTTATTCGATGTTGATTTCTTCCTCTTTTGGCTTTTATTGCTGCTCAGAGTGGTCTTCTCTGAGTAAACTATAAATTAAGAAAAATCAAAACTATAAATTGAGATATATATATATATATATTTTTTTGGCTTACATTTTCTGTAGTGTCCGAAGTTTGTCGTTTTAGCATTCCTATCTCAAGGTAATCTTTCATTTTCTTTTTGGACCTGAAACGACGGTTTGAAACAAAGTCGATGTAGTAATTCAGAAAAACCACATATTAGTTATTTATGAAACTACATATTAGTTATTTATGCAACAACTTGTTTGTTTCCAAAAATTTGGTTTAGCTTTCAAAATTATAGACTGATGTTCATAGATAAGATAATGAGACAACTTTGTTAAGGATTTGAATCGTGAACCTATTTGGTTTAGATTAAATTCAAATATATTTGTTAGTAGCAAATTAATAATAAGAAATTCAAACTTAGATTCTTAATTCTAATACATTTCATTTAAATATGCAATCAGTGTGTATCAATTAGTCACAACCAGTTTTTGAATAATGTTAAAAATTTAACAGTATTTTTTTCATACAAAATTATTTTATAATTAAAATTTAAGAAAAATTTAAAATATTGTTATCAATGACTAAATAAGTTCAACTATTATGAACTCATTCTAAATCTCAATTATTTAAATAAATAATAATATAATTATTTTAAATATACATATAAACATTATTTTTAAAATAAAAGATAAAATATAATTTATAGAAAAACAATAAATTTTAAATGATCATTAAGGATCAAAGTTACCCTAATACTCGTTTTGGTTCAATTTAACCGTTATGCTAATATTTTTATATTCGAATATATAATTAATAAAACCCTACAAGAGAACCCTCCAAGAAGAGAGATATCTAGGTTAGGGTGAAAAAAAAAAAACAGGTAAAATTATTTTTAATTTCTTAATTTTTTCAAATCTAATTCAATGTTTGATGAATATTTATTTACTTTCTTTTTCTTTCTATTTTTCAACTTCATTTCAAATTTTTTTTAAACCCAACTTAACTCCAAATTATGATTCTTCCTATATTTCGTCCTCATCTTAACACATTCTACACCATGTCCACATTAAAATTAAGGTCTCATTATTGAAACATAATTCTCTAATAACCTAATATTCAATTGTATCAACCATAATAATTAAGATAAATCATGATCAAATAAAAAAACAAAATCAATTATTTCTTTTTAAATATTTATTTTGATAGTATCTTTTTAACTAAAAACTCCAATAATCCATAAACAAACAAGTTATGAAATGTTTTCAAAGTTTTGTTTGTCACTAATTAATCTCAGTCTTAGTGTGAGTTCGTTACTTTTGTAAAAAAAAATTATGTTTAATGTTATTGACATTTTTTTTTGATTAATATGTACGTCAAATATATTTCTTAATAGAGACCATCTTAGAACAAACTATTAGAATGCACGGGTAAACAAACTAAGTAGTTGAACTTCTTCCCTCATTCTAATTGGATACTTATTTAAAATTTCTTTTGTACGATTAAAAGTCGCTCATTTATTAAAAAGTAATAGTTTGATTCGCATGGTATTAGTTTCATTTCTTATCATTCTCTCGAATCTCATAATACAAAATTAGGAACCAAAATAATAAGCTTGACTCGAGTTAGTTTGTAAACATATTTGTCGATAGATATACTTGGCTCTTTAAAAGTCGCCACCTAATTTACATTTAAAAAATTAGGAAAATAAATAGTTTTCAAAAATTCATTATTTATGGGTTCGTTGCTTGGTTATGTGTGAAAAATGCATCAGCGCTATGACAAACACGCCCCTTCATAATGACGAAACATAACATATTCAATAAGGAATTAACATGTAAATCAAAATTAATTAACATTAACATGATTCCACATAAATCATCCTTAATTTATGTATGGATGCTAAAGTAGTCCCCTTCTTCAAGCTACTCGTGAGATGTAATCAAACCTTCTTCATTCGATTGACAACACACGATTGATGGATGGAAGTGAATTTTCCATAATCCCACAATCGCGAAAGACTTGACCATAGACTCTTAGGAGGATGACGCTTCGCTCACGAGCACTAAGAAATCCTTATTTTAGCTTTTGTTAAGAAATACAAATGATCTCTACGAATAACGCATGATTCAAAAATCAACTAGTGATCAAACTAACATTACTTATCACTTACCAGAGTCCTCGTGAAATATCGAAGAACAATGAACAGCCGAAAAAGACATCCAGACAATTAGAGAATTTTTGATTTCATGTCTGTCATCTCAATTTAAAAATCCCTAAATCTTTAACATTACCATAAGAATTATGATAACGCAGAATAAGAGAGATCAAAGCAGCACAACACCTGGAACAAATCAATGTCTAATCGGTTAACATTTTTATTGAAATTTCAATAAGTCTGTGTAAATGATGAATCATTGATCTTAATCATTTCTAATAATAGATTGAGAAATCGTGTTATGTTATAACTAATTCATCATTCTTGAGCCGAAGTTCAAGAAACGAAGACTAAACATTGAACAAATTC